>NC_091950.1:306029556-306327056 GCF_031021105.1 Erythrolamprus reginae | reverse complement strand
GACCCATTTGTTCATCCTCTCAGAGAAAAAGAATGACTACAGGTGGCAAAAAAGCAGTGGAGGTGGGAGCAAATTCTCACCAGCTTTCCATTTGACAGTGCTTGTGAGAAGCTGGCAAGGAGTGTCAGAAATCACTCTTCCTCTGATCCCAAATACTTACCCCAAATTTCATTCCCACAGGAGCATGGCTCCTGGCGTTCTATAAGTTACTTGATTCAATAATTGTTGCCCTATACCTTCCAATTTTGTCCAAGTGAAGATTACAGACAAACAAGCACAAGAGTTCTAGCAGTATATAGATAGATATATGAAATCTATCAATCAAAGCAGGATAATCCATAGCTAGGTAATATTATTGTACAGGCCTTTTTTCTTATCCAGGGCATTTCACCAGAATATTTTAAGGTCTGTAGAGGTACACAGGAAAACCAGTATTTCTTTACCAAACCTGTTTGTCTTCAAATGGAGCTTTAAAAATCAAGACCTGGGAATATCTAATGGCTCCAAATGAACAACAACTTCTGTAGGACTTCCTAGTTTTAAATGATGCAAGTGAGTTAGCAAGCTACATTTTCAGCTAGCTGAATGTTCTGCACCACCTTCAAAGGTAGCCCCATATATTAGGCAAACATCACAGAAACCTAAATGGGTGATTATGGTACCTTTCCTTGACTAACATAAAAATTAGAGCCACAGCATGAGATTTTATTCTGGACCACCTCTTTGCAGAGTTTATAAATAGAAATATTTCTCTACCATTCTCTCTTCTTCAAATAAAAGATACAGATAAAAAAATATTAAAACATTTCTGCTCATGGTTGTTTGATATAATAAATGACAGGGTATTATGAGGCTGAAGAATAACAATTTGAAAATTTAAAAAGTTTTATATACCAAGATAAAATTGAAGCATTACAAAAATAATCATCTATATAGTTCTGTGCTGGTGTCAAACTGGCCTTCAGCCTGTTAACATTCCAAAGTGACATTTACCATTTCTAATCCCAAATGATAACTGTTGCTTCGTCAGCTTTGTCTCTTATATGAAAGTGAAAATGTAAAAGACAAAACAGGATGCAAACGTATTCATATCTGTAGGCTTCCTGTCTTTCAGAATAGTTGGGTTAATGCCTTAATGCTGTCAAATTAGCTTAACTGGGAATGCCCTTGAATTGGCCCTGACACTTCCATCATTAAATGGTGTTTGCTGGGTATAACTTAATTAAAATGTTGCAGCAAATAGATCGACTGAATCAGTTACAAGTTTCAGGAGCCTAGAGCTTCATTTGGCTTTTATGTGGTATTGCAGAGACCTCATCTAGTAGTATCTCTAACAAGCCCTGATGATATCAAAATAACATCATGAGCATGGCCACCAATTCTGACAGGGTAGTTCGCTTCACTTGAAGATGACTTTCTAGAGCAGGGGTGTCAAAAAATAAGGCCTGTGGGCCAGTTCTTACTCATGAGATGCTTAGATCTGACCCATGGGGCCTTGAAACAGTGAAGGACCGGCCCACAGTGCCCCTGCCAACTTCCTGTTTTTCCCTATTTCCTCCTCCTAATATTAGCAGAACAGAACAGAACAAAGCAGAACAGATTAAGCTCTTCTGCATTTAATTGACCATAGACAGTCCTCTGTCCCTCTATAAAAAAGAATGTTACTTACATTGAATAAAATGCTGAAATCCATTCTTCCCTGCAACAAATACAAATATAAACAGTTTGCCTTTCTTTATATAATTTCATTCAGTTTGTGGCAATCACAGCACTGGTACATATATTTAAATAGAATTCTGACATAAGGGTATCAGATTTGATGTCCTTCCTCTTACATCATACTTAGAAATTTAGAGGTTGATATGGATTTTTTAAAAATACAGACTTTTCACGGTCATTTTACATATTTCGGTCATTTTAATTGGCTGAATGAACAGATGTTAGGGAAACAAATATGTAGCACCTTCTACAAGGAGAACAGTAAAAGCAAATAAATGAAAGCAGGTGCTCTCTGCTCATGTTCCTGGGAAGAAAAAAACGGAAGGAAGTAACTTATATTTAGCAGTCTCTTAAATAAAAAGCTGGCCAAATGGCAGTCACAGATGGGATATAGAGTAAATCTTTAACTCTCAATGTATACCCACACAGCCTACTTGTGGTAAGTTGGGCAAGCATTTATGAATTCACACTTCCAACTAATGAAAACATCTTCTTATCTCTGAGTCATGTTCACGCTGTTAAAAAGCAGTTTATCATGCCATAGAAACACTCACTTATTCAGAGAGATAACATAAATCACCATCTTGGTTTTCTATCACTTTGAAGAAAGCATTCTTATCTTCCACTGAATTCCGGAAGTGATGTAATTAATTAATTAATTAATGTACACACTCTGAAATAGCATATTAAAACCTCCCCCCCCCACACACACCAATTTCATCCTTTCTTTTCTCAACCTTCTGAACTTTGGATTTAACCAAAGGCTGTCTCTAAACTTCAACTATCAGAAGAAATGTGACTCTGCATACTTTCGTTGGATGGCTGTTCTATTTCACTTTCATCCTCACTAGTTTCCTCCACATCTCTTAAATCAGGGTAATTGACAGATTCTATGTTATCTCTGTCTTCTGAATCTGACAATTCTGAAGGCTGACAGGAAACACTCACAACAGTTACTGTCCTGGGGCAGGGATAGGTTCCATTTACCTTCCCCACCATTTCACATAGTGACATTTTGTGCACATCCCCTCATGCAATTCTGCTTCTGTGCATGATCAGTAGTAGTCCTCGGAGAGGGGCAGCATAAAAATCCAATAAAATAAAATAAAATAAAAATAAAATAAAAAATAATAAATAAATAAAAATAAAATAAAATAAAATAAAATAAAATAAAATAAAATAAATAAAATAAAATAAAATAAAATAAAATAAAATAAAATAAAATAAAATAAATAGCCCAAAACACAGCTAAGGAGCTGATCAGCTGAGCAATGAAGGAATAAAAGTAAGTATAAATCCAGGGGTGGTTGTGAGGGCCCTTTTTTCAAGCAGCAGCAGAGGAAAAAACAGTAAACAATTCAGGAAAAATCCCCCCCCAAAAGATGGCAGTACCCACAGCCCGGCATCTACCGAACTGGATCCATGATGTCATCATGACACTACCAGTTTGGGTGAGCTGCATATTATACACTGAACACAGCCATTTTGGCCTCCCGAAGCCCCCTGTCCCATTTTTGTGAAAAATAGGCCTGTTTTTGCAAAAGAAATCATGGTGCACACAAGGTTTGGGAGGCCTGCACAGAGCTCCTGGGGCCAGGGGGGACGACAAAACCTTTTTTTCTTACTTACCTCTTATATACTGTTGTGGTTAGCTCTGGCCCAGCTCCTGCCCCAAGGACTGTGGATGTGGGGGAGACATCCACATGCTGCAGGCCTGTTTTGCCCCCCGGTGGAATCTGCTGATGAAGGCTCCTCTGACCAAGAAGACATGAGTGACAGGGAGAAGAGTGTGGCAGACAGCTCAGAAGGAGATCAATTATCTAGCTCCTCCTTGTATTCAGAACAAGAGTTAATGATACAGCCACGCATGTGGAGAGCGATGCATAGGCAACAACAACTGAGAGATTATTATCAAAGAAAATGAGGCCACCTGTGGTTGGGTGGGGCTGTGGTAATTAGTGAGGCTGCTATAAATAGCAGCCTGTGGGTTTGGCCATTGTGGAGGATTATCTGATCATTGTGTTTCGTGACTGCTTTAATGACTTTGACCTTTTGTGTGCTGGTTTTTCCCCGCTTTGAAACTAAACCAGAGCAAAGTGTGTTTCCCTTTGTGAAAGAAGAAGGACTGTGAATTGCCTCACAGCTGCAAGCTAAGTATCACAGAACTGATAAGGGACTTGTACAAATTACCAGTTTGTTAGGAGACAAGTGCTCTTTGCTATACCGAAAGAGGGCTTAGCTTAAGTGAATTTTCATTATAAAGAATATTGTTTTGAATTTTCAAACGTATGTGTGTCTGAAATTGTATCTGTGCATTTTTGGGAGGATTCTACCAGAGAGCTCGACAGAACATATACCAGTGCGTCTTATAGTCTGAAAAATACGGTATTAGTGCGTTCTTTGATTGTTTTGCTTTTATCCAATTATTACTTTGCCATTTTTTTCCATGTTTAATTGAGAGACCAAGGTGAGGACATTTATTACTAATAATAAAAGTAGGCCCCAAAGTTTCCAATTTATCGCAAAGGTTATATTTAAAAGTTCTTTCAAAGGCAGTTGAATTATTATTATTCTATTTAACCTAGACACAAATTTGAATGCAGATACATTTCCAGCATTCTTAAATAAGTTTCTATTTTCTAGGCCAAATTGTCTTGGGAAGTTTTGAAGTTTGGTGGCACTTTGGGAAATGTAACACAAGAAGACATTTGGCTTTGCTTATCAGTACTGAACTATGCAAAGGACCTAAAATATTTTTATGCTTCTTATAATTCCGGAATGTGTTTTCCCTCCCTGTAATTTAGAGAGTGTAATTTCCTGAAGATTCGGCTTCTGACAGCTTTTTGAAATTTTTCAACACTTGAGGAGGCAAATTACAAGAAATCTCATAAAAGCCTTAGCCTTAGCTGCAATGCAAAAGAATAATGGTATTTAGAATATGTGATTTAGATGCCTGGATAGACCTGTTGATATATTCTAATTGTCTTACCCAGGTCTTCGTGACTCTGGGTTTCTGCATAATACAACAATTTGTGTGGCGCTAGCCTGAGAGTTATTTCTGGACTGCTATTATTAATGGGTTTGGGGAGCTAGCTCTTAAAAATACACAGTCTTTTAACAACACAGTGTCAGTCTATAACATCAAAACATTTAGCTTATTTTTAAAGCATTAATTAAAGAAACATAAAGCATCTATAGATATGAAATCTTTTGCAATAATTTTTAGTCACTAACATTGAATGAGCACAATGGGTGACTCATGCTGGTTTAATTCCAGATTTAGGTTAGCACTCATTCTTGTTGATTTTATGATGTTGTCTTTGAAACAAGTACAGTAATAAAATGAGTTTTCAAGAATTCCTCTTCTGTCGTGAAAAGCCCATACAGCAGTCCTTGACTTACAACCATTTGTTGAACTACCATTTAAAATTACAATGGAGAGGGGAAATGACTTATGATCAATCTTCTCACTTACAAACTTACGCATCTTCATGGTCATGTGATCAAAATTTGGGTGCTTGGCAACTAATATGTATTTATAAACTTGCGATGTCCTGGGATCACTAATCACCATTTATGATCTTGGCAGCCAGCTTCCGACAAGCAAAGTCAATGGGAAATCTGGATTTGCTTAATCACTGTGTGATTTATTTAACAACTACAGTGATCCCCTTTTAAAAATGGCAAAAAAATATTGTTAAATTGGAGAACGACTCGCTTAACAACCAAGCATTGCTTAGCAATGAAAATTCTGATTCCAATTGTGGCTGTAGGTCTAGATCAGAATTCTCCAACTTTTCTGCTTTGCAGACCAGTGGGGAGAGGAAGGAGAGGAGATGCTTCCAGATGAGTAGTGGGCCAACACACGTGCGCAGCGCCATTTGCGAGAGCAGTGGACACACCTGGTGTCTGCTTGTGCCCCAGTTCCAAAAGACTCAAGTCCCACTGTAGGAAACAAGAAAATTTTAAAATATAATAGTACAGTGGTACCTCTACTTAAGAACGCCTCCACTTAAGAATTTTTCTAGATAAGAACTGGGTGTTTCAAGATTTTTTTGCCTCTTCTTAAGAACCATTTTCTACTTAAGAACCTGAGCCCGGAAAAATCTCCCAGGAAATTTGAGAGCAGAACGAAGGCCAGGCCAGTTTCCTGCCATTCCCCCTTTAATCCTGGCCATCTCAGGCTTTTCTGGGCTGCCAGAGGAGCCTTTTGGTGGCGCTTTAGGAGGCTTTGGCAGTCCAGAGCGAACAAAGCATTTTCCTTTCTCTGGGTGCTTGGACAGGGAATAAACCTCTGCTAGTGCCCAGAGAAAAGAAACACTCCCTTCGCTCTGTGTAGCTGAGGAGTCAACACAGTGAAGGAAAGGCGCCAGCTACAAAGCAAGTGAGCGAGAGGAGAGGGGAGCCCTTCAGCATGGGAAGGAAGAGGCAGCAGGTAGCAGCAGCAGCAGCAGCTAGTGTATGGGAGGCAGTGTATGGGAGGCAGCCTTGTGCTGAGTGTATTGGATGTGCATGCTCTTCCTTGCTGCCCCTGAGACCCTCTTATTTTTTTAAGCCTTAAAGTTTTGGATTTTTTTGATTCCCCTCCCCTCCCCTTCTTCCTTCAGCAGTGACTTTCCTCCTCCTCTTCTTCCTCTTCTTCCTCCTCCTCCTCCTCCCACCCAAATTCCGAGCTTTTATTTCTTTCCTAATGGGTTTGCATGCATTATTTGCTTTTACATTGATTTCTATGGGAAAAATTGCTTCTACTTAAGAACATTTCTACTTAAGAACCTGGTCACAGAACGAATTAAGTTCTTAAGCAGAGGTACCACTGTATATAGACATTTATATAAATATTGAAGATTTAATTTTGCTTGGGCAGGGGATTGGATTGAATGGCCTGCAGAGTCCCTTCCAGCTTGAACTTGTGAAACATTAGTTACTTTAAGGTAGTTGGAGAAAATATATGCTGCCAGATATTATTTTATTAATTAGAAAGGGGCCCGACTAAAGGGATATTCCTTAATGCTAAGGCAAGAGAAATAAGAAAATGCTGTGCCTGCAAAATATTTTATAGGCAGTAATGGGGAGATGTTGATTAACACGCCAGAAATTCTGATTCTGAGGTGTTATGGAGTAGATGTGATCGGTGACTATATCCAATAGGAGGGGCATGGGGGGTGGGCATTGAAATAGAAACTATAAAATGTAATACTTTTGAAAGTTTGAAAGGGGACCTTTGGCCAGGTTCAACTGCTATACCAGTTAAGGCCCTATTTGGACCAGGAGGCTTTGCGCACGGTCACTTAGATCCTCATTATCTCCCATCTAGATTGTTGCAACACGCTCTACATGGGGCTACCCTTGAAGAGTGTTCGGAGTCTACAGATAGTCCTGATAGTCCTGTTGACTAAGCAATGCAAGGAAAGCTTCTTCTGTGGCTGCCCCGACATTATAGAACCAACTAACACCCCACCCCCCCAATGTCCATACTGCTCCCACCCTGCTATCCTTCCGAAAGGCTGTGATGAGGTGACTTTGCCAGCAGGCCTGGGGGCTGTGAATGTAAGATCTTATCCCGTCCAATTTGCAACTGTTTCTGTATATATGTGAGTTTGATTGGATAATTCATTAGGGTTTATTATGAGTTTTACTGTTCTTATTACTAATTATTTGACTTGTTTATTGTATGTACTATTTATTGTTGTAAGCCACCCTGAGTCCCATTGGGATTGGGCAGCACAGAAGTCAAATAAATTAAATTAAATTAAGTGTAGGTTTTGGTTTAAACCTCAATTTAAGGTCAGGCTGAATGATCTACGGCACTTTGCAAATTGTTGTTGTTATTGTTATTGTTGTTATTATTTATTTATTAGATTATTATTACTGTTACTGTTACTGTTACTGTTACTGTTACTATTACTGTTACTGTTACTATTACTATTACTATTAATATTACTATTACTATTATTTCCACAAAAAACAGTAATACACAGCAAATGAGATTGATAAGCTGAATTTTGTATCACAATATCACAAGTCAAACACTTCCCAAGTGTCTAAGACTGTGGGATGTTTATTACTGTTAATGTGTTGTTGTTGTTGTTATCATCATCATCATCATCATCATCATCATTATCATCATCAATACAAGAGCAAACGAGATCACTATGCTGGATTTCATATTTCATCAATAGTCGGGTGATTCCCAATCACCTAGGACTGTGTTATTATTGTTATGGTTATGGTTATTTCTTCTTTCCAATAAATACTGTTTTTTTTAATCAATCCAAGTTTTTTTGCTATTTCTAACACCATTAATGGGCTGCAGGCAGCGGTGCAATTCTAATAATTTAACAACCAGTTTGCCTAGGGTCAGGTTGGCTGTTGTGGGAGGGGTAGCCCATCCCTGTCCTCCAGCTCCATCACACATGCGGGACGAGCCTCCTGTGATGACCAATGTGACCCTTGGTGAACTGGTTGTTAAATTACCTCCACCCCACCCCCACTATCAAAGTAGATTCAGGGCATTGTGCTGCAATGGAAAAAATGGGAAACGGAGCGGCCAGCATGAGGGAAGGAGTAGGACCACTTAATACAATTCCTCATGTTATGGTGACCCCCAACCATAAGTCTAGTGTCAATTCTCCCAGCAGAGCTTTAAGCTGATTGGCAGAAAGGTCAGAGGGACACCCCTACTGTAAACACCTGATTGGTCGGATTGTAAAAATATGTTGCAAGGCACCGGAATAGGAGCTTTAGTTCCTAACACCATGGAAAATTTGCCTTTCCCCATGGTCTTACATGAGCCCTGTGAAATGGTCATTCAACCCCCCAAAGGGGTCTCCACTTCCAGGTTGAGAACCACTGATTTAGAGAATTCATTCTGTGACATGAATCTAGTGAACAGAAAGCTTTTGAGGGTTTTCAGTTCATTTGTTAATAGTTTCAGTTATGGATTTCCACTTGCAACTTCATCTCTGTCAGGATAATGTTTTGCAGAATTACACAGGCAAATAGCTGTAAATAAATGCATGAAAATTTATAGGCAATAGAATGCTAGAGACATAATTGCTTGTCTTTTTATGAAGGGATATTTGATCATTAATGGACTACTAAAACACGGGTGGCAGTAAAAGCGAACACTTAGTGAACTTGAAACAGAAAGCATCAGCATTATTTAACTGACATTATCTATCTTCAGCTATTGTGTAGCTCAGACTGACCAAGCATAAGTAATGATTGGCTCTTGGTATTGACTCCAAGCCCCAGATTCGCAAGTCCATAGATAGCACCATTTATTTATTCATTTATTGTTAGAGTTGAAAGGAACCATGAAGGCTATCGAGTTCAACCCCCTGCCCAAGCAGGAACCCTATAGTACACCAGTCAAGTGGCAGTTCAATCTTCTCTTTAAAATGTCCAGAGTATTGGAGTTCACAACGTCCGCTGGTAGGTTGTTCCACTGGTTGATCGCTCTGCCGTCAGGAAGTTCCTCCTTATCTCCATGTTGAATCTATCCTTGGTCAGCTTCCAGCCGTTGTTCCTCATCCGGCCCTCTGGTGCCCTGAAGAATAAAGTGATCCCCTCCTCTCTGTGACATCCCCTTGTATACTTGTAGACTGCTATCATGTCCGCTCTGGCCCTCCTTTTCTCTAGGCTATCCATGCCCAGTTCCCTCAGTCTCTTTTCGTAAGTCTTGCTTCCCAATCCCTTAATCATCTTGGTTGCTCTTTTTTGCACCTTCTCCAGAGTTTCAATGTCTCTTTTGAAGTGTGGTGACCAGAACTGAATACAGTACTCCAGGTGTAGTCGGACTAGGGCATAGTAGAGTGGTATTAAGACTTCCCTGGTCTTGGAGTGTATTCCCCTGTTGATGCAGCTTAGGATTGTGTTGGCTTTTTTAGCTGCTGCTGCACATTGTTGGCTCATGTTTAGTTGATTGTCCACCAAGACTCCGAGGTCTCTTTCGCAGTCGCTACTGCTAAGAAGGTTTTCTCCCAGGTTGTATGTGTGTCCAGGGTTTTTTCTGCCTAGATGAAGGACTTTGCTCTTGTCGATGTTAAACATCATTTTGTTGGTGTGGGCCCACTGTGTTAGTCTGTCTAGGTCTTTCTGTAATTTGAGCCTGTCTTCTAGGGCATTGGCTACCCCCGCCAGCTTGGTGCCGTCTGCGAATTTGATCAGTTGCCCTTCTATTCCCTCGTCCAAGTCGTTGATGAAATAATCCTTCTTGCATCTGAATTGTTCAGGTAGTAAGGATAGTGCAGAGAAATCTCAGGTTAATTTTGTAGTGTGTTGCTAATGAGTAACAAATGAGAACGCTGGTGGTATGGTAGATTTCCAGATTGTTTGAGATTTATTTTTAGCTGGGGAAGAAGGTGACTGAGGACAGACATGACTGAGGTGTACAAAACCACAGCAAGGAAAAGTGGGTCAGGTGACTTTTTCTTTCTGGGTCTATGCAAGGAAGTGATTAGAAGGTAATTTAAAGCAATGAAAGAGAACACTTCTTCCCACTGTGTTTAATTAACCGGTGAGATTCTGTAATAGCATTATAGGGGGGTCTATATAACTACAGAGCCCTCACATCCTGGATATAATCTGTTTCAACTGTTTCATGGGAAACCCTATAGAGCAGTGGTTCTCAACCTGGGGGTCAGGGCCCCTTTGGGGGTCAAATGACCATTTCACAGGAGTCGCCTAAGACCATGGGGAAAGACAAATTTTCCATGGTGTTAGGAATTAAAACATCTATTCTGGCGCCTTGGAATATATTTTTACAATCCAACCAATCAGGTGTTTACAAGCTCTGTTGGGAGAATTGGTGCTAGATTTATAGTTGAGGGGTCACCACAACATGTGGAAATATATTAAGGGGCCGTGGTATTAGAAAGGTTGAGAACTACTGCTATAGGGCATTACATGCCAAAACAACTAGATCGAGAGGCAGTTTTTCCCCCCTCATGCCATCTCTGCTGAACAACTGATACTTATGGTAGTGTCTTATGTCTGAGCATATTAATATCTTACATGGTTTTAATATTGTTATTATCCTTCTAAGGTGGGGGTTGCACTACAGGTGCACTCTCTGGGACTTTTGCAGGGTGCGTACATATCTGGAGGGTGCATGTGTGCCTGTGAGATTTCACTGATTTTCAGTGATTTCTTTCCTTCTGCACATGCACAGAAGCAATAAACCGCTGAAAATTGGTGAAATCTCTCTCGGAGAGCATCCTCCGGGACCGTCTTCTGCCATGCGAATCCCAGCGGCCGATTAGGTCCCACAGAGTTGGCCTTCTCCAGGTCCCATCGACTAAGCAATGTCATCTGGCAGGGCCCAGGGGAAAATCCTTCTCTGTGGTGGCCCCAGCCCTCTACAACCAACTCCCCCCGGAGATCAGAACTGCACCCACTCTCCTTGCCTTTCGTAAGTTGTTGAAAACTCACTTGTGCCACCAGGCATGGGGAAATTGACACCTCCCCTAACTACTTGGTTTATGTATGGTTTGATTGGGTTGTGTGATATTTTATTATAAGGGTTTTAAAATTGTGTTTTAAACATTGGATTTGTACATTGTGTATTATTGGTGTGAGCCGCCCCGAGTTTTCGGAGAGGGGCGGCATACAAATCTAATAAATATTATTATTATTATTATTATTATTATTATTATTATTAATAATAATAATAATAATAATAATGTCATCCATCTCTCTATTATGTAGTATTATCAGATATTAACAGAATTTTGAAAGTCTCATACAAGATTTGGCTTCTTCACATGCGCAGCAAGGGAAATCTCACGCGATGATGATGATGATGATTATTATTACTATTATTATTATTATTATTATTATTAATAATAATAATAATAATAATAATCGCGTGAGATTTCCCTTGCTGCGCATGTGCAGAAGCCAAATCTTGTATGAGACTTTCAAAATTCTGTTAATAACTGATAATACTACATAATAGAGAGATGGATGACATAAACATTTAATAAATAAAATAAATAAGTAAATAAATAAATGTTTCCTGAACCTGGCTTAACTTAAGCTCCTGAAGAAAAGGATCAACAAATAAAAGAAATATTTTCCTTCTTTCCTTCCAGTGTTACGTAGCAATAGAGGGCCATCAGACTACCCTGCTCTCCCCTCTGCATAAAAACTGTAGTCAGAGAACAGCTGTAATAAATCATTTCAGTCTATAGGGAAAGAATTTGATCTGAGCATTGCTTTAGAATAAATGTCAAAGCAGAGTTTCTTGAATAAATCAATATTATTTCCATGATAGCGTATTTATCCAAAGGCCAAGGATAACTGTTTGCAGGGTCTTGCCTGGTTTTCCTTTTTGTATGCTAAAAAATACTGATTTTTTAAATACCTTTTTTGTTCAGTTTATCAGTCTATATAATACCATACCTTTCTATTTATGCATAAATCATTAAATAGTGTGGAAAAAATTCTGAATTACATCAAACAAATTTCATTCAATCAATAAATTCATTAATCTGCTATAAATAGATAGTTATAGAAAATTGAGCAGAGGTAACTTTTGCAGTGAAATATATATATTTTTTCTAGGCATGCTCTTTATCAAGATAGAGCTGTGCTCTATCCTTTGTCTATTTATGCATCTTTCTAGGGAGGGCATCACTATACAAAATTCTGCCAAATAATTGGATGAGAATCAGACTCTTCAAAGGAAAAGTAGATATCTTTGTTGGGGTAGGTGGGAGAGGGATTGGGAAATAATACAGGTAATTGTGGTGGACTTAAAATCACAATTGAACCCAACATTTATGTTGCGAAGCAAGACATTTGTTAAGTGAATTTTGCCGTATTTTATGACCTTTCTTGAAACACAGTGAAACACTGTAGTTGTTAAGTTAGTGATGCAGTTGTTAAATGAAAGTGGATTCTACATTGACTTTGCTTGTCAGAAAGCCCTACATGGTTTAGGACCAATCTTTAAAGTCCTACATGGCTTAGGGCCAATCTATCTACAGGATTGCCTGCTACGCGTACTTCCTTGTGGCCAATAAGGGTCCACAAAGTCGGCGTTCTCCAGTTCCTGTCTGCCAAACAATGTTGGTTGGCAGGACAGTGGGGAAGGGCCTTCTTTGTGGCAGCTCTGATCCTTTGGAACCAACTACCTCCAGAGATCCACACTATCCTTACCCTACCAGCCTTCTGGAAAGGACCTGGCTCTTCTGGCGGGACCATTAACGACTGAGTGCATATATGTTATTTTGAGGTTATTATTTGTTTGTATTGTCTTGTTTCTGATATTTTTAATATTGTTTTTAATATTTTTATATTGTACTTTTTTATACTATTTTAAATGTTGTAACCCATCCAGAGTCCACTAGAGTTGGGTGGTATATAAATCCTGTTAAAGATGAAAGAAAATCACAAAAACTGATCATGTGATTCCAGGACACTGCAACAGTCTAGGTTTTTTATCTCATCACCATGGGGATGCTGCAAATGCCATAAATTTGAAAAACAGTTATAAGTCACTTTTTCAAGTGCCATCATAACTTTGAACAGTCACTAAATGAATTGTTGTAAGTTGAGGACTACCTATAACTCAAGTGCAATGGCTGAGAAGGGGAAAAAACTATGTTTGAAATCATTTCATGTACAGGCATATGGTGAAAATTAAATATAATTAAAGTGGATATCAGCTAAGAGACACTGCTGGATCTCAGAATGTTTTGCACATGCACAGGGGGTAAAAGAACAGAAATGTTGGGGTTCACACAGGTGGGCGAAGCCTCATGCTCCCTTCGTGACCAGCTCTCCAATGACCGACAGGCATGAGCCGACCAGGAGCATTTCACCCTGGGCTGCTACAAAGGTCCTAAATGTAAAAAATGATCATAATCACTTTTTTCAGTGTCATTGTAATTTTGCATTACTAAATGAATTGTTGTAAGATGAGGATAACCTGTACTAGGGTTATAAGATAGTCTCCCTTTTTATGACCTTGTGGTTCCTTAATGTGGGGTATGTTCTGCCTGACCGGCCTCAAGCAATGATTAATGGTCCAGAAAAGAAGGTCAAACACACACATGGATAGTTAATCAGCAAACTTGTATTTAAACAGTAAAGAAAAAAGACTAAAGCAAATGGTCCTTACTTTCAGGAGAAACCAAGAGGATTCGTTGCAAAATTCAATCAGCTACAAAGTTCAGTGAAAAGCCAACCCATACAAAAGTCACGGAGCAGAAATAGTCCAAGAGTCTCTGAATATTCACAGCACAAAAGCAGCAGCTTGTCCCGGAGCGTTCAACTCCCCCAACGCTGAAGTACAATCCACGAGCAGGAACTTCAGAGCAGGAACAAACCACAAACCACCCAGATAATCAGCCACAGTTTGCCTTGGCCCCGTTCCCTTTTTATGCTGTTTAGCCCTCATTAAGGGAACCACACCCAGCCCAGGTGTGTTTCTCCTACTTCTTAAAGCGACCCCTTCTTTGTAAGGCCCTACGGCTGCGTAAATTGATGTATTGTCCTGCAGACGAGCTGAGAGAAGATAAACTGTCTGACGAATTGCCAGCCCCTTCCCCTGAACTGTCTGCCAATTCGTCCTGGCTCTCTGCCCCATCTTCCTGACTGCTGGCTACATCTTCCTGGCTGTCAGCTGCATCATCCTGGCTGTCAGCCAGGCTTTCACAGTCACTGTGGGTCGCATCTCCCCCATCTGTGGGGGCAACAGCTGGCCCAGGCCCAAACACAACAGGGTAGAATCAGAGCGCCTGGATGGAGAAGAGAGCGTTTTTTGGCTGGATGTCCTTTATGGCACCTACGTGGAGTTTGCAGTGTATATTTTTTTCTTTGCATCCCAGGAGTGAAGCATCTGCCGCCAGCTAAGGATTGAACTTTCAATCTTCCACATGGGAGGTGAGCATTTTCACCACTGGGCCACCATGCTTTTCAGGGTATATGAACAATGATAAAACAACAACAACCCATTTCTACAATGTTGTCAAAAGCCTCCTTACATAGTGTTCTGCCGGCGTGTTTCAACCGCCCATAATTACAGGGTAATTAGTCCAGGAAGACACACACTACACAATAAAAGGAAAACCCAAAAGTTTTTATAAAAAGAAAAACAGAAACAGCTCCCTTTTTAAATGTCAAAGGGATTTTCTGGTACACACAAGGCACAGGTTAAATGCAATCCAATTGCTCACCCAATAACTGGGAAATTGAGTCCAATTCTAAAGTCCAGAGAGTCCACACACAATCTTGAACAGCACAAAAACCACGATCTTGACGAAACAATGAATCAGATAAACTGCCATGAGGCTAAAAAACCAGGTTGCACTTTTATCTGTAGCACTAATTACAGCAGCCCCACCCAACCACAGGTGGCCTCATTTTCTCTTGTAATAATCCTTCAGTTGTTGTCTCCTATGCATCACTCTACACATGCGTGGATGTGTCATTAATTCTTGTTCAGAATCCAAGGATGATACAGATGATTGATCTCCTCCTGGGCTGTCTGCCAAACTCCCCTCTTCCCTGTCACTCACGCTTCCTTGGTCAGAGGAGGCTTTGTCGGCAGATTCCATTGGGAGCAAAACAGGCCTGCGGCATGTGGATGTTTCCCCCACATCCACCTGTACATTCCTTGGGGCAGGAGCTGGGCCAGAGCTAACCACAACACATAGACAAATTCAGAAAAACACCACAAGTAACAGACTTGAAGACGATTTTCCTAACAATTAACAAGGTTTTTCTCCAATCGTGCGCTTAATTTCTTTCACACTGAAAATTACAATTGATGCTTACTTTTGGTAACTCCAGAGAACTATACCCAAGATTGTCAAGTGTTTTGTGCAGTACTAGAAATTTAGGTATATAAGGTTTTTTTTGGTGGCATGAAAATTACATTTGTGTGAGTAGTTAAGAAATAATTGGAATAGCAATGTAAGGATCCCAAAAGGGAGAAATAACAACTGTGCATGTCCATACGAACAGTCACGTCAATCTGGCTGGTTTATCTGACCTTATCCTTTTAATATTTGTGTATTAGATTAGCCTCAAGGCTCCCAATCTGATAGGAAGATCGGTTTTTAAGGGCAATGTCCAAATTGCCTTGTAGGCTGCTTAGAGGAGTCCTTACTGGAATTATAAATTAAATTATAGTTTTTTAAAAAATGCATGAAGCTATTTGAAACCAACTCTTCCATTAATCCCATTTAAATAATAAAAAAATGCATTATGATCTCATCTACCATCCAGAGGGTCTGAACAGCTAGTAAAAAAAAACCCCGACCAGTTTACACCTATTTTTCTGAACATTTTCTGCCTCTGTGAATGCTGCTTGAAAAATGTGAGCCAATGTTAAAATATATCTTTCTTCTCATGGAAATGCCCTGATTCTTCATGTTGGTTCTTTGAATATTACCCTAACTTCTTCCCTGTCAGAGGAAGTGGAAAGGTATGAGAAGATAGAGGGTGGAGAAGTTGGAGAAGCAAGGGGGAGAGAAAGTTTTAAAAAGTAGAAGGGTGAGGAGAAGAGGAAGGGAAAGGAAGGTTGAGTGATCGAGAAAATGTCCCTTTAAATGTATATATTTGAAATAAAATTCTTTTAAAAAAATTTTTAAAAAGAAAATGAAAGTTGTGATTGGCAGATATTGATTGTAATAATTTAGACTGAAGTCAAAGCAAGACATTTTTGGTGATTTTTTTATTATGTTTGGTTTATATGGATGTAATAATTTGATGTATGGTGGAGAAAAATAGAAAAATATTTTTAAAAAAAGATTCTAAAAAAATAAATAAATATCGTTTTCCCTGTCACTATAAGTGCGCTCAGTATACTGTATTTTTTAATGAACTTAGTGAATCAGACACTTTTTTCCACTTTGTGTCATACTGAAATTTTACTTCTTTTCAGATAATAAATTCATCTTTAATCCTTGCGTTGTACTGCATTTTGTGTAATAAACGCCAGTTTTGACCTGTGTCTTCTTCCAATTTTACTATTCTGGTGGGATAGTCACAATGTGAATAAAACAAAGGGGAGATATTATGAAGCCTGGGGAAAAATCAGCTCTTTTTATCCTGGTGATTATAAACCTGGAGATTTATTGCAGTGGTTATTGAGTTCATAGGTGGGTGATGGCTAGACCGATATCATTCCTGTGTTACCCTTGGGACTATTCTATCTTTCTTCTTTTATAAATAATTCCGAATATCCTTGCTAAAAATAAAAAGCCCTGGTTTCTTGCCAGATTGCTTCAAAGTGATAATTCTGATCCCACTGGGAAAGTATGAGCATCACTATGCGGTACTCTGTGCTCAGTTTTCCAAGCTTATTAATGAACTCTTGAAATATTGGCCTGTCCAGTCTCAGTTATTCCTGAGTGACATAAGAATGATACATGCACACAGAAGGACCAGGAAATAAACCCGACTCAAATTTCATTACTAATTATTTCTTAATTACAAAGGTTTTATCAATTTAACAGTCTCCTTCCTTCCTTCCTTCCTTCCTTCCTTCCTTCCTTCCTTCCTTCTTTCTTCTTTCTGTTAGATTTTTTCCTGTACTGTTTGTCTCCCTCGAATTCTGGCATCTTTAATTCTTTCTTTCTTTCTTTCTTTCTTTCTTTTTAAATGTAGATTTTCCCATTTCAGAAATCTCATCACGCATAATGAATACACTGTCTTGCCATTTCTTTATGTGCTACTATAAACCAGTCTTCAGATTAATAGTAGCAGCAGGCTAATATGAACCACTGCAGTGTAAAACATAAAATCTTTAAACTGAGCTCAGTTTCTGATGACCAAATCACCCATGTTCTTTTCTAGATGGATAATAATAAGAAAATAATCTGTTATTGCCTTTTTTCAAGTTTTCAATCTAATCGATATTTTGGAAATTACTTAGTGGTATCCCATCAAATAATAAACAGGTCTGACCCTAAACAATATTTTTTGAGCTCACCTGTTAAAAGAAAAATATGCAATGTTTTATACCTGTAGTTTCTAAATGTTTGGTCAGGGAGTAACTTTCCTCACATTTATTAATCTCTGGTCTTTATCTCCAATTAAACCAAACCTTATGAGTTGAATCTTGGGCTAGCAATTTTTCTGTCGAGCTCTCTGGTAGAATCCTCCCAAAAATGCACAGATACAATTTCAGACACACACACGTTTGAAAATTCAAAACAATGTTCTTTATAATGAAAATTCACTTAAACCAAGCCCTCTTTACGTATAGCAAAGAGCACTCGTCGCCTAACAAACTGGTAATTTGTACAAGTCCCTTATCAGTTCTGTGATACTTAGCTTGCAGCTGTGAGGCAATTCACAGACCTTCTTCTTTCACAAAGTGAAACACACTTTGCTCTGGTTTAGTTTCAAAGCGGGGAAAAATCAGCACACAAACGTCAAAGTCAGCAAAGCAGGCATATAACACAACGATCAGATAATCCTCCACAATGGCCAAACCCACAGGCTGCTATTTATAGCAGCCTCACTAATTACCACAGCCCCACCCAACCACAGGTGGCCTCATTTTCTTTGATAATAATCTCTCAGTTGTTACTGCCTATGCATCGCTCTCCGCATGTGTGGCTGTATCATTAACTCTTGTTCAGAATCCAAGGAGGAGAGAGATAATTGATCTCCTTCTGAGCTGTCTGCAACACTCTCCTCCTCCGTCACTCATGTCTTCTTGGTCAGAAGAGCCTTCATCAGCAGATTCCACCGGGAGCAAAACAGGCTTGCAGCATGTGGATGTCTCCCCCACATCCACAGTCCTTGGGGCAGGAGCTGGGCCAGAGCTAACCACAACAGCAATTAGAAGCAGTGCGTCCAGATTATCCTGGTTTACATATTGAGCCAAATCCAATGTAGGATGAATGAAATGTAACAGAAGTTTAAGATTGGAAGATTTGGCTTGGAAAAGGACTAGGAAAAGATTCTAGGAAAAGTAGTCCCAAAAGTACTTTTTCAAGAGATAACTGGACTTTCTTTTTCTTTCTTTATTTTTTATTTATTTTTTGTCATGTCTGTATTTGTAGTATACAATGATGTAACACTGTTTATATACATGATGGTGATACTAACAAGAGGGAAACATTAGAACAGGAATGGTAGGCATGCTGGTCTTTGAAGTCATTTTGTTTCTCATCCAAGAAATGTCTTTGAAGAAAAAAAATACAGTTGCTTCTTGAAAAAGCACGTTTGGGACAATCTTGACCTGGATATCTAGTTATAATAGTGGACCACTAGCTTAACACGAACAAGCAAAGTGATACAACAGCTAAAAATGCTAATGCAATTTTAGGTTACATTAACAGAGATACTACATTCTAGTTATATATCTTATATAACTGTAGCAAAGGTGGGTTGCTACTGGTTCGCTCCAGTTCCATGGTTTCATTCAGGTCCAGCATTTGAGTGGGAGGAATACATTATTGGTTAAAGCGTTTGACAGTTCACTATCAAATGGCTAGCTATCAGATAGGGTTTTTGCTGTTGTTGAGAGAGTTGCCTAATAAACAGAGTTCAACAAATCAGTCTCCAGAGTCATTATTCACACGGCTTAACAAAAGCCATAGACTCACATCCATTGTTGTCCAGTGGTCATCTGGATTTTTGGCAGTTCAGCTACAATATCCTGTTTCCTTCCCCCAGCCTAAAATCCAGACTCCACCATTCTATCATCTAGCTCTTCTTCCGATGAATAGTAAAGTTTTTGCATTATCATATCTGGTCTATAAATACCTAGATGACCACAAAATAGTAGCAAATCAGTATCCCTCTGTTTCCATCTAGTGGTTGTCCAGATTTTTGCAGACATGTTATGGTAGTCCTAGACGAAAAGCAGAAAATATACAGGAAAGAATAGAAAAGCACAACCAGCAACAAGATAGATGGGCTCAGTTTCAGTGGCAAAGGGTATTTATTATTATTATTATTTATTTATTTATTTTGTCCAATACACAATAATACACAATGAAGGTTATAGAGGATATTGTAGAGAAGAAAAACGAAATATAGGAGAGACTATAGGACAGGAGACGGAAGGCACTCTAGTGCGCTTATGTATCTCATCCAAGAAGCAGAGCTGAAGAAGCTTCTTGGATAAGAAGCAAAACATCTTCAATGAAAAACCAGAAAGTCCAGTTGCTTCTTGAAACAGCACCATTGGGATAATCAGATTAGGTTATGCATTGGATGCATGTAAACACAGATGCATGTAAACATATGATTTTATTCTTCTGGCCTGTACATTTTTATTCTAATACTCAGGGACGGATCCGTTATCTTGGTAGATTGTACTTGGGACAATTAGGACACCATATCCTTACCCGAAGTATCACCAGTGGTGGGATTCAATTTTTTTTACTACCTGTTCTGTGGGTGTGGCTTGGTGGGCACAGTGTAGCTTGGTAGGTGTGGCTTGGTGGGCATAGCAGGTGAAGGATACTGCAAAATCTCCATTCCCTCCTCACTCCAGAGGAAGAACTGCAAAATCCCCATTTCCTCCTGATCAGCTGGGATTCGGGTGGTAGATAATAGATGGGGGGTGGGGCCAGGCAGAGGTGGTATTCACCAGTTCTCCTAACTAGTCAAAATTTATGCTACCGGTTCTTGAGAACTGGTCAGAACCTGCTGAATCCAACCTCTGCTATCACCCACTTTTATTTGCTGAATTGGATCTTCTATTTTCTCGACAACATTCTGATAGCTGACATATACTGAGTCATATTTGCCATATTGATGCTTGTTTAGCAAGATTAGAAAAGATTCTTTTACTGCCAATGTAATCTGTAAGCATTTACTGGAGATCATGAGGAAATGATAAGTAAAAAGGAAATAAAGGAATAATACTGTGTAGATATAAGGCACCATCTATTCCAAACATGGAAGAGATTATTTGCCATCAACATTGCTAAGAGAGAAAATATAACAATAAATAAAAACAGGCAAACTTTTCTTAATTCTGATTTTTTTTTTCATTTTTGAAAAATCTTTCCTTCTTGTTATTAGGACAAACATCCTCTCCATAACATTGTGACAATCTAAAGGAAATAAAAATAGCAGAACTGTTGTAATGAAGTCACTAAGAATTATGTTGGAAGACTCAGCTCTGGTCACTAACTCTTCGTCACAGCAACCTGGATGAGAATACATTATAAACAAAGATGTCTGGGAAATGGAGAGAGGATGTGTCAAAAAGTCAGTATGTCAATCATATCCACATGACCAAAGCCGGGAAAACTTCTGCAGGGAGAAATGGGGCCATTGTCACAAAATTGCCCAGGCAGTAACAAGGAATTTCCTTTAGAGAATATTGTTTATTTATTTATTTAATTTATTTATTTATTTTGTCCAATATATAATACACATTGAAGAGAAAGATATGTAATAATATAAGTAAAGAAAAGAATAAAAGAAAAGATATAAAAGTATAGGTGAACATATTTGAAAGGAAGATAAATGAGATAAGGAGAGACAATTGGACAGGGGACGGAAGGCACACTGGTGCACTTATGCACGCCCCTTACTGACCTCTAAAGAACCTGGAGAGGTCAATCGTGGATAGTCTAAGGGAAAAATTTTGGGGGTTAGGGGTTGACACTACTGAGTCAGGTAATGAGTTCCACGCTTCAACAATTCAGTTGCTGAAGTCATATTTTTTACAGTCAAGTTTGGAGCGGTTAATATTAAGTTTGAATCTGTTGCGTGCTCTTGTGTTGTTGCGATTGAAGCTGAAGTAGTCATTGACAGGTAGAACGTTGCAGCATATGATCTTGTGGGCAATACTTAAATCGTGTTTTAGGCGATGTAGTTCTAAGCTTTCTAGACCTAGGATTGATAGTCTGCTTTCGTAGGGTATTCTGTTTCGAGTGGAGGAGTGAAGGGCTCTTCTGGTGAAGTATCTTTGGACATTTTCAAGGGTGTTGATGTCTGAGATGTGGTATGGGTGTCCGAGATGTGGTATTATTGTGTTGCAATATGCGGAAGAAGGAAAAAAACCATCTATTTCTTTCATTGTATATTACAGAAATGAAATAGGTAATTGTTGTATCCTGGAATGGCTACCTTGTAACGCTGTAAATAGTTTGTTCCTCTTTTCCAGCGCTGTCTGAGCCCAAGCAGGAAGTCGCTCCTGATTGGCTCAGACGCGGCCGGCTCTAGCTTTGGCGGGAACCGCAAAAGTATAAAAGAAGCGGTTTCTCCCGGCAGAGCCAGTCGGTACTCGCTGAATTGTCACTTTACCTTGCTGAGCTGTCACTTGTTCTCTGAGCTGAATAAAAGTACCGATTGCTCAAAACCCTGTCTCTGGGTCTACTTCACTGGCGACGAACGAACGGAAGAAACTTCGCGTGCAACATGGACAAAATCCAGATCGGCCAGGCTCCGGAACTCTTCGATCCCGAGAAAATGACATGGGACGAGTACATGGCCACCTTCGAGATATTCCTCGAGGCGGCGGGAATGCAGGACGCCGGAGCCGATCGCAGACGGGCTATTTTTCTCAACTACTGCGGCGCAGAGATCCGTAGACTTGCCCAAACTCTCACCGAACCAGAACAAGCAAGAACCACAGCGTGGGACGTCCTTCAACAGAAACTAGCGAGCCATTTCAAACCAACCAGACCAGCCATGGTTTACCGGCATCAATTTCACATGATGGCTCAGAGAGAAACCGAGTCGATCAGCCAATTTACAACGCGGCTTCGAACGGTACTTGCTCAATGCAAGTTTCAATACCCGGAAGCTCGCCTCACCGACGCCTTGGTTTTCGGCATGAGGAGCAACACAGTGAGAAATAAACTCCTCACCGAAGAAGAGCCGACTCTACAAACCGTGATTAGATTAGCGCAAACCGCGGAAGCAGCCGACACAGCGGCAAGAGAATTAAAAGAGCACGGAAGGCGAGAAATCATTGCCAAAATCGACGCCGAGTCTCCCAGCGCCATGGGAACAGACGACCGCAGCCAGCCAACTAGCAACGGGGACAACTGCCTCCTCCTGCAAGACCAGCCGAGACACCCTAGAGCTACTCACCCAGCCCCCTGCGCGGGCTGCCGGGGAAATCACCAGCGCCATCGATGCCCTTTCCGAGACGCTACTTGCCACCGTTGCAACCGGAGAGGCCACATCGCCATCGCATGCAGGGCAACGGCACCAGAAGAAACTTTTGCCACACAACAATACCAGCGACCTCAAAACCACCACCCCCAATCGCGAGAAAGGAGACCGTTCCGCAACTCGGGTCAAAGGAACTACTCCACCGCTAACCGAGACTACAATAGAGGTAACTCTCAATTTTCCGTGAATAACACGGCAACCAAAAAGGGGGCTAAAATTGTTATCTCATTGTTACTAAATAACCAGCCTTGCTCAATGGAGCTGGATACGGGCTCGAGATATACCATCATGCCCTGGGAAAAATTTAAGCTATATATGCCTAATGTGTCTAAGGCTGACCTAATTCAAACCTCGTTGGTGATCAGAGACTTCCAAGGGGGGGTAATCTCGGTCCTGGGAACAGCAAATGTACCTATTGCATTTAAGAATGTTAAATGTACCCTTCCCATGCTTATTGTGACGGGGGCCAAACACTCCCTGCTAGGTCTAGCGTGGATGGAACCGTTGGGGATCGAAATTTCGGGTGTGTGTAATGTAAACTGTGATATTATGCCTAACTTTGTGAAAGAGTTCCCTGAAGTGTTCAGCCCCACCTTGGGATTGTATAAGGGACCCCCTATATCTTTCTCTATTGACCCCAAGGTCCCACCGGTTAGACTGAAACCTCGCAGGGTCCCCCTTCCGCTTCTCCCCAAGCTAGACATACAGCTGGACAAACTCATTAGTCAAGGTATCTTGGTCCCTGTGGAACAGGGGCCATGGGAAACTCCCATAGTGACACCCCTGAAGCCAGATGGCTCCTTAAGAGTTTGCGCTGATTACAAATCAACCCTGAATAAGGCACTCCAACACCACCCCTACCCCATTCCGGTTGTGCAACAACTCTTACACTCCCTGGGGGAGGGGAAAAGGTTCGCAAAGATCGACCTGGCGCAGGCTTACCAGCAACTTCCGGTCGATGAACAAACAGCAAACGCTCAAACGATTGTAACGCACAGGGGGGCTTTCAAATGCACGAGGTTACAGTTCGGGGTAAGCATAGCCCCAGGAATATTCCAGAGCATCATGGAACGCCTATTGTCAGGGGTAAATGGGGCAATTCCATATTTTGATGACATCTTAATTGCAGGGGAAAACCAGGAACAAGTGAACAAAAGAATAAGGGAAGTACTTAAGAGGCTACAGGACAAAGGGTTACGAATCAAGCCTGATAAATGTGTCTGGGGAACTGACAGTATTGAATTCCTTGGGTATAAGATAGATAAAGAAGGTATCCACCCCACAACAGAGAAGCTGAGAGCAATTAGAGAAGCCCCAGAGCCACGAGATAAGAATGAGTTGCAGGCATTTTTGGGCCTCCTTAATTTTTATTCCGTTTTTTTAAAGCAGAAAGCAACAGTAGCAGAGCCTCTCCATCGTTTACTCCAGAAGGAAGCCCGCTGGTCATGGGGGAAAACTGAACGTGAAGCTTTTTGTCAAATAAAAAATTTATTAACTTCTAAAAGTGTAGTAGTCCAATATAGTGCTTCACTACCCATTAGGCTCACGTGCGACGCTTCGCCGTACGGCATAGGAGGAGTTTTAGCTCACGTTCTACCCAATAAGACAGAGGCCCCAATAGCATTTTTTTCAAGAACCATGACCAGCACGGAGAGGAATTATAGCCAGTTAGACAAGGAGGCTCTAGCATTAGTGGCAGGGGTAAAGAAGTTTCACAATTACATTTTTGGAAGAAGCTTTGAGCTAGTCACTGACCACAAACCCCTACTAGGCCTGCTAGCCCCCAACAAGCCCACTCCACCTTTTATGTCTCCAAGACTAATCAGATGGGCCCTTTTCCTCTCAGGGTATCAGTATGACCTCACCCACAAGGGGGGGAAGGAAATCAATCATGCAGACGGCCTCAGCAGATGCCCCATAGCAGACTTAGTAGAAGACCCTGTTCCTGCCACAGATGTGCTAATGATAGAACTCGAGGAAAACCCACTAACCACAGCAAAAGAGGTAGCTGCACACACGCAGCAAGACCAAATCCTTAAACAAGTGGTGAACTGTGTTCTAAAGGGATGGCAAAATGATATTGTTAAACCTGAATTGTGTGATTTTAAAAACAAAAGGCTTGAATTATCATATGTAAAAGGTTGTTTGCTGTGGGGGGATAGAGTGATCATCCCCAAACGCCTAAGGGAAAAGGTACTCAGAATGTTACACGTGGGCCATCCTGGGATTGTCAGGATGAAGAGCCTAGCAAGGGGGCATTTATGGTGGCCAGGGCTAGATGCTGATATTGAAAGTTGGGTTTCAAAGTGTGACCCGTGCCAAGAGTCAAGGCCCAGTCCCCCCAAAACAACTCCGGCTGAGTGGGAACAGCCTGCTGGTCCTTGGTCTAGGATCCACATTGATTTTGCTGGCCCAGTGGGGTCTCAGTACTTTCTAATAGTGGTTGATGCCTTCTCCAAATGGTTGGAAATAATAGCAATGAACAACATAACCACAAGTGCCACTATCAAGGTATTGAGCAGACTGTTTGCATCCCATGGTTGCCCTGATCTCTTAGTGTCTGACAATGGGCCACAGCTAACAGCCAGGCAATTCGAATTATTCCTAGATGGCCTAGGGGTCAGGCATGCCCTCATCTCGCCTTACTCGCCCTGGGCTAACGGGTTGGCAGAACGTTACGTAAGGGTGGCAAAGGAGGCATTGCACAGGTCAGGCCCTGGGGATGTGCAACAGAACTTGGACCAATTCTTATTAACCCAGCACATTACCCCTAACTCGCACACACATGTAAGCCCTGCAGAGTTATTGATGGGAAGAAAGTTGAGGTCACCATTAGACAGGTTAAATCCAAGGTTCTGTGTTAATAATAACCAAATGTGTATGAAACCAGAAAGAGAAATGTATTTGGGACAAAATGTATATGTAAAATGTTTTGATGGAAATGTAAACTGGATGAAGGGAATTATTGTTAAGCAAAACGCACCCAAGACTTATGTTGTTAAACTGGAGGATGGTCGTTTGTGGAAACGACACATAGACCACATTCGGAAACGAACTGAAAATCAATTGCAACAAACCGCTGACTTGGACTCTCCCCCCTCAACAGACTTTAGTACATTGCCCGAACTAATAAACACGCAAAGAGACTTATCGGGCCAGGGGGAACCATCCAGCGACGCCGAGCCATCCTCGTCCTCCGAAGCCTTCGTTGGGCCCGCCAGGCCAAGTCCGCCGCACCGGGAGAGCAGCGGCGAGCCATCCTCCACAGTCAGTGGCGAAGGAGAAATTGGACTGCGCAGGTCAGCGCGAGAGCCTCGGAGGCCTCACCGATTGGACGACTTCGTCACATGGCTTTCTTGATGGATGAGTCCAACTATGAGGGGAGGGGTGTTGTATCCTGGAATGGCTACCTTGTAACGCTGTAAATAGTTTGTTCCTCTTTTCCAGCGCTGTCTGAGCCCAAGCAGGAAGTCGCTCCTGATTGGCTCAGACGCGGCCGGCTCTAGCTTTGGCGGGAACCGCAAAAGTATAAAAGAAGCGGTTTCTCCCGGCAGAGCCAGTCGGTACTCGCTGAATTGTCACTTTACCTTGCTGAGCTGTCACTTGTTCTCTGAGCTGAATAAAAGTACCGATTGCTCAAAACCCTGTCTCTGGGTCTACTTCAGTAATGTTAGCTGCCACAATGGCAGAAACTACCAATTCAGTCGTTAGAAAAATTTAGGAAAGGAATTACCAATGTAGCAGCCTCTGTTCTCCTTATGGCATGCTTTTTAAATGACAACCGAAAAGGTAGATTATTAGGGATTTTGCAAAAGGTAAAATAACTGTTTTCTAATGTAGCAGTTAAAGGAAAAATATCACATTGCTAATCTATATATATAACTTTTTTCTATCCTGATCTGCTAATGCATGTTGATTTAATTTCATGTACGGACATTTCAGAAAATCTAGACACAAAATGCTGGTTTTCAGAAATAATAGCATGGAAAGATTTGGGAAATATTGAACGTCAAATAAAATCAGGACTCTCTAAAGCTTTTTTTTCATCAAAGCTTTATTTTGACAAAATTGAAGCCTTCTGCACTCATTAGCTTCAGCAGTTTATTTTTGTTCAAATATATATTGTTTATATAAACAGTGAAAAGGCTTGTTACAATTTTTCAAAGAGTTTTGTGTGAATAAATGGTTATGAAAAAGTTCTATTTCATGTACATATACTGATCAGTTTTGGCACAAATGTAGTACAATAAATTGCATTTTTCCCCAAATAGTACAGAACAATAAACAAGATCTCTTTCAGCAAAATTCTTGTCTGTGGTATGGTTTGGGCCCAATTCACACAAACATTCAAAAGGTCATTTTACTTTGTCAGTTTGTGAAATATCAATTTACCTGGGGCCCTGAAATACTTTAGGACAGTTAATCACTCTCAGGCCTTTTTTTTCCTTTTTCTTTTAAGTGTCACAACAGCATCCCATGAATATGCATCTCATAAAATAATTCACCTCAGGAGCATGGGGGGGAAAAGCAATTTTGTGAAACTTTTGCTTCATCAAATACAGGGGGATTTGATCTCAACTAGAAGTGTTATATAAGAACAGATTCAATTCCTTAAATCTCAGGATTCTGTCTGATTTGAAAATAAAACATTTGAACCTTTTCGTGAAGAAGAAATGACATCTTTTGCCCCCAAGGTCATTGCTACCTACCATGAAAGATTCAAAATTTACATATAATTAGACTGAAAAATGTTCTACATAAAGAAAATGTAAACATTATTTTCTGTACCATTTCTTTCCTGTATTTAGCTCTGTTTTAGCCAGAAAAAAATCAAACAAGGAAAAGTAACTACAGATGTCTTGGGGATAGGGGGAAAAAAGTATCTGCAGATATCCTGATGTCTTTTTGCAAATGACATGAATTACATATTTGCAACAGAAGTGATGATATAGTTATACAATTGCTTTATTTGCAATGTGACATCATGGCATATGTACCATTTGAGGTAACTGTGGCTGATGGATATAACTAATAGCTAAAAATAACAGAAAATCTAACACATGAAAGGTACTTGAAGTCAAGATTAAGCTGTGCACTATTAAATTATTAACTTGTAAACATGGATATTTATTTATTTTCTTCCATCTCCAATTATAGTAGGTTTTTGTTAGAGAATATTTTTTCCCAATTTATATTAAGGTTTTTTTGTTTTCTTATTTGGCACTGGGATAACCATCAAAGGTTTCTTGGTTTGCTTTTTTAAATAAGATGAAACAGGGGACAGTTATTAATGATAACATTGATAACAATTCTGGATTTTCCATGTTGTAAAGTATAATATTTGTAACATCAATTACTCAGTCTTCTCTCCATGCAATTTTTTATTTTCTTTAGTAGATTTCTATGTCAACTTTTCTCCCTGAGATCAAGGTAGCTTACATAGGGCTTTCTCTTTGTGCTATTCTTGGAAAAACCTATCAAGTAGGGTAAACTGAGTGAATGATTCAAATTTGACCAGTGAACTGCAATAGCCAAGTCCTAATCCAACACTGTAACGGCCACACCATACTGGTATATGCAGATGATCTGAGCAGCAGGTGATAGAACTTTTGTGAAGCACAGAAAAACAAAAGTAAACTAAGTTGCTGAGTAGTGAAATGTGGACAATGGTAGCTATAGTGCATATAGTATATATTTATGAAACCAAACTTTTGTTGTTATTCACAACTGCAGTAGATTAAGTATGAGAGAAATAGGTAATAAAAATGTTTTAGTTTTGAATGGGGTACAGAAATTGGTGGTTTATTAGCAACAACTAAGTTTGGCTTCTTGGATACTTCAAAATGTGATCGCTTCTCAGAATTACATGCAGAATTCTTAGATGTGGATAATACATTGTACAGTACAGTAGTATATAGTATAGTACATAGTATTCTTGACTTACAACTATTTGTTTAGTAATTGTTCAAAGTTAGGATGTTGTTGACAAAAATGACTAACAACCTATCCTCATACTTATTACGGTCACGAGTGTGAGGTTCAAACTCGCACTAACTCCTCAGTTACAGGATCAAAATTTGGGCACTTGGAACCTGATTATGTATTTACAACAGGATCATGTGATCACCCCATTTGCAACATCTCCTGGGGGCTTCCAGCAAGTTAAAACAATGGGAGAAGCTGGATTTGCTTTGCGACTTTGGCAAAACATTGTATAACCAGGTGTGACTCATTTAATAACTGCATCTCTTAATGACACAAGTTCCATTCACAATTATGGTTGCAAGTCAAGGTCTATTTGTATTATTTTCAAAATGCTTCCAAAATTTTCTTGAACTCTTTCCATATTTCAGAACTGTAGTTAATTATGGTTCAATAAGTTAAAGTCAAATTGCAACTTAGAGTGTACCATAGCTGTCCGCATCCACTCCTCCAATAGTCCATTTTTTCAATCTGTTTATTGTTTGAAAACTGAAGGAGGTAAATTTGAGCCAGGAGTAATGCCATCAATGGTGGTGGTAAGCTTTATGCCAATTATAAGCAAGCATATGTCCTGCCCCACCCCCTGCCCCATAGCAGTTGCCAGACCTGAAGATCACAACTAGGGATATGGGATGTTATGTAGCAAATTGGGAGGACAGACATGCCCCATGTTGATACTGGAGGAAGAAGTTGCCCATGAATAGAGCTGTGGTGGCGCAGTGTTTAAAGTGCAGCATTGCAGGCTACTTCAGCTAACTGCTGTAGTTCAGCAGTTCAAATCTCACCACCAGCTCAAGGTTGACTCAGCCTTCCATTCCTCTGAGGTAAGTAAAATGAGGACCCAGATTGTTGGGGGCAATATGCTGATTCTGTAAACCGCTCAGAGAGGGCTGTAAAAGCACTATGAAGTGACATATAAGCCTAAATGCTATTGCTATTGCTAAGTAAGGATTCGAGTAAAATTGTTGGGAGAGTAAGAATATATGTGCTGATGGAATGCAGTGGTGATTTCTTTAGCCTGATCAAGTCAACAATAACTAAGACAGACATTGGGAGTCTATAAAAGCCATGAGGATGGATGGGCACAGGTATCTTTAAAACTGTCTATCTACTTGTGAATTAAATAAGGTATCAAGATCTCTATTTCCTCAATCCCCAGCATCACCATCTGCCAATCTGCAACTGTTTTATACAGGATGTACAATCCAAATGGTATTTGCCACTGCTCTCAGAAGAGCATATTTTCTGCAAGGGAAGTATTCCTCTGGAATATCTGTATTGTTGTTAATACATGGAAGATAAATTATGCATGATCAATCTGTTACATCCCAAGAAATATTTACAAAGGCTCCTTTTAGTAATTGATCAATTAGACATTTTGTAAATTGCAATTAAGCACACCCAGAGCTGAGAATTCAAACGCAAAAAATAAATCCCAAACAATATCAGATGCAGTTTTGTCTTGGTCTATGCAGAACTGTTCAAATGTGGTATTGATCACTGACTACTTATATTGCAATGAACTTTACTTCTTACAGTTAAAAGAAATTTGTTTACAACATATTGCCATGCTTCAGCCAATAGCCACTATAAGCGCTGAAAGAAATGGGTTACAAAATGGGAGATATTTTATCATTCCACCTTCCTAAGAATTTCTTCCTAAGAATTTTCTTTCTTTTTGACAAGAACTGGACAACACATTCTAAAAAGGAGGAGGCCATTTTTTCAGGTTTGAATGAAGGTAAAGAGGGTTTCTGTTGCTCCAAGGTTGGTGTGAGCTGAATGAGATAGATGATAGATAGATAGATAGATAGATAGATGGATGGATGGATGGATGGATGGATGGATGGATGGATGGATGGATGGATAGATAGATAGATAGATAGATATAGATAGATAGATAGATAGATAGATAGATAGATAGATAGATAGATAGATAGATAGATTTGCAGGGACCTAATGATCAGTTGTGTGGGCACAATGATTCAGCAGTTAAAGTCGCTGAGCTTGTCAGATGCAATGTTGAGATCCCAGGGTTGAGACCCGAGTGTTGTGTGATGAAGTGGAGTCTCATTACTTGAAGTTCAGAATCATGCAAATGTGAGTAGATAAATAGGTACCACTTTGGTGAGCAGGTAACAGCATTTCCAGTGTATAGTCATGCTGGCCACATGACCATGGAAATTAGCTAAGAAATGGGGCTCAGCATTGTCTCCTAGAGTCAGGGACAAGTGGACAGAGGAAACCTTTAGCTTTACCTTTTTATGATCAGTTAGCAGGACAGAAGAGATTAACTTGTTCTCAGTATTTGAAGAATATAGTTCAAGTGAATATCATAAGGTGTTCAAATCATTTGAGAAAGACTTGGGTGCTATATCTAATCCCAAACCATATCTGGAATTAAAAGGAAATGTAATCACATTTTCACTCCACAGAAATATCATTCATTGCACTCCTTTCTGTATCAATCTTCACAACTGACTTTTGAATGGCATTATTCCAAAAACTGGGCAGAGCCAGAACACTAAATTTGATTTAATTAATCTAGATGAAATGGATAAATTAAGATAAAATTAAAATTAAATAGAGTTAATGAAATACATCAAATATAACTCTCTACATATTAAACATTTTCTGCCTTCTGTTACATAAACATTATGATGTAATTTGTGAAGGTATCCTACTGGTTGCCCTCAAAATCTTGCAAAGTCACCAGTAGCGCATTGACAAGCTGAGGGGCTTTGTTCTGTTCTTATATTACAGGAGGAAAATGTATCTGTATAATTATCACTTGTCTTGATGAGCATTGTATCCAAAAATATCATTTTCCTACCATCCTAATTCTACCAGGTTACAGAATGGGGTCGTTTTATCACAGTTTGTTTAGTAATTGTTCAAACATTTATTGAACAATAATTGTTCAAACAACAGCAGTAAAACAAATTGACTTATGACCATTTTTTACACTTACAACTGTTGCAGTATTCTCCTATCATGTGATTAAAATTCAGATGCTCAGCAACTGATTCGTATTAATGACGGCTGCAATGTCCCAGGGACATGTGATCATTTTCTGACAAGCAAAGTCCGTGGGGAAGCCAGATTCACTTAACAACTGGGTTACTAGCTCAGCAACTGCAGTGATTCACTTAATAACTGTGACCTAATGACCCTTAGGATATCTCCAACTGTGAACTAGACTAGGAAACAAAAATAAAGAAATGAAAAAGAAGGCAGAAGCAGTGATTTTTCTGGAAACAGTCATGGATAATCACCATGAGTCAAAGAATCAATGTGAAGGAGACATAACTTTTGGCTTACTTTTTGTAACCCTTCCAAAGAAGCTGAAGCATATCGTAAGACCCACCTATATCGCCAGGCATGGGGGAACTAAGACATCTCCCCCAGGCTTATTATATTTCACGTTTGGTGTGTATGTGCTGTATGGTTTTTAATTGTTGGGGTTTTTATATATTTTATTATTAGATTTGTCCCATTGTTATACTGTTTTTTATATGCTGTTGTAAGCCGCCCCGAGTCTTCGGAGAGGGGCGGCATACAAATCTAATAAATCTAACAAATCTAATAAGAGAGGCAAGTGTTGTTGCAGAAACATGCCTTGAGCTCGGATGTGATCAGCATCAGTCTTGCTAAATCATTTCTATCAGAAGCGATTGGTTCTGATGCACTAATTCCAACATTCTTCCATTGAGAATTTTCTGCTTTTAATACGGTACATAGGACATTTTGGATGTAGAAAGCATACACTCCTAGTGGACCTTTCCCACTGTAGCTTTATGCTCACCCCTACAAGGTGCACAAAAGAGAGATGGAAGCACACAAGAGAGATGGAAGTTAATGCTGTAACTTTGTATGTAGCCCTAGACTACCCAAAAACGATGATTTAATAACATGATTAAGAGACTAACCCTCCCCCGCCATCTTTCTGACTCTAGCATTTGAGAATAGCGTGTTTGTGTAGAATTGGATGGGTTTTTTTTTAGTAATAATGGGTTTTTAAATTAGTTTTAATATTGGATTTGTATCATATTGGATTTTGTTGCTGTTGTGAGCTGTTCCGAGTCCTCAGAGAGGGGCGGCATACAAATCTAATAAATAATGATAATAATGATAATAATAATAATGATAATGATAACAATGATATAATAATAATAATAATAATAATAATAATAATAATAATAATAATAATAATATAATAGTTGTTTGTTTATTATTATTATTATTATTATTGTTATTATTATTATTATTATTATTATTATTATTATTATTATCCATGAATATGAAGAACACGAGTGTCAAAAATGTACACAGGATAAAGAGAAATTAAGGCAAATGCGCCTATCTTATCTTAGCATTCCAACGGCACACAAAATGGTCTAGCGTGTACTACAGCCTCACATTATATTAATAGTAATTTGTAATGGAAATGACTCACCAAAAGACGTGTTTCTGGTGTGAAGACTAAGAATCTGCATCACAAAACAACGGTAGAGACAACATGAGAGGTAATAGTCCATTCCTGAACTATCACCTGCAGAGGTAATCTCTAAATGGAACAGAATGTTCAAAACATACTAACACTCCCCTCCCTCTTTTCAATCAAAGATCTTTAAAGCTAGGATTTCAATGAATCCCATTGTGTCAAGGATCTCAAGTATTTTTAACTGATTAATAAGTCCTTGAAAGCTTATTCATAACACTTTTTTTTTTGCAAGCAAGAGATCTTGTCATTCCTGTTCAACTGTACTATAATATTAAATCTTTCTGAAGGAAAGACTGTGGTAGGGTGCAATTCTTGTTTTGATGTACAGCAGAAATACACATGCATATCAGCACAATCAAAGATGAAGACACACTCCTAAACTACAGCCCACTTCAGGTACTGTTTGATCTTCTGAGGTAAAAATGTTATTTCAGTCTAATATGGCACATATCTCATCTACACAATTACATCACAAACAAAAGATGGCCTTAGCATGGCATTGCAGCACACCATTCTTCTAACAATTAGGTTTTGCTCCAAGTAGGATGATGTACTTAATATTTTACTAAGTTAACAATGACATTGCCTTAATATACAATATATAATAAACTCTAAACACACCAAATAGGTATGATTTTTTTTTTTATAAATCCTTGATTAAATATACTTATCTACCAATGACACTTTATATGTATAGAGACTGGTAAAAATATATAGATATGTGTCCAGACGTTTGTTTCGTACAGTTTAGAAATCATTCATCCATCTGCGAAGTAGAAGGAGGAGCAGAGGATTATGAAATAGGTTCCAAAAGGATAAAGTTTCTCAGACACTGAACCTAGATGTGGCTTCTTTTATCTTCAAGAACCAAACAGCTCTCAAAATTCAGACTGTGAAAATCAGATGCCTCCAAAAATATACCAAGGAATGGTATTTAGCTCCTTGTCTCTATAACTATTTTTTTTCTTTCTTCTTCTTCTTTCCCACAGTGAATTATTTTATAATCCCCGTGATGAGCTCTGGCAAGGTTTGTGGCAATCTTTTAAACCCGCAAATCTGAGTTACGATGCCTACGGATCTTATCTTGCTAAATGGAAACTGTGAGAGACGAATGAAGCAGTGTGGCAGTTGAAATATGGCTTTGTATAAAAAGGATGACATCTATCTAGGGTCTGATTTTCTGTTGAGTTCATTCTGTTCTTTTACAGTGCCTTCATCTGGCACGTTAATGGCCACTTTAGTTTTTGTCATTCCCCCCTGTACTATATCTTTCCAAACATTACTTACAAATGCACAGAGAAGGAAAGGACTATTTACAAACAGGTTGGCACTTAAGAGAATATATTATTGATATTTTCTCCTGTTTATTTTTTCCCCCACCCTGTTTTCCAGCTCAGTGGTAGCTAGGATGCCTGGCAAAACCTGCTGCCTCATTAGAATATGCTACGTTAACATGAAAAATAGGATTCCGACTTGTACATTCTTTCTCAATGGATGGCTCTGAAAGGCAATACCTTCTACCCTAATTCATATTTAATGCTCAGACTTCTAGTCAAGCAAGAGCAATGGCTGCATGTTTTCTTCTTCGTTTTTATCCATGCGCTTGAGCACTCCGGGGTCCACAACAGATTGAGACCTAGAAAAACATTAAGCAAAGACCTATTGTGACTCATTTTAGCAACAACAAAAAGGCAAGCTCCTTCGCATTATTTAAAAAAGAAATACTGCAACCAGAAAAGATGCTTGGGGAATATGATGGATGATGCAAGACCCTCCTGAAAAGAAATCCAGCCATGTTTCCTAAAGCAGTGATGACAAAAAAAAAAAAAGCGCTATTTAAAGGTCAGATTTGGCCAGCAGGCCTCTCCTTTCAATCTATTGTTGCTTTTGCTGACATGCATTCCCCACCTAAATGCCAACCTTCTTTAAAAAAAGGGGGGGGGGGCTGGTTTGTTTTGAAATTGCAACTTCCATATGGGGTGGGAGGGATATCCTTCCCAGTTACTACCCTCACACCTTGCCTTTCCCATTAGAGAAGTTTTATTCCCTGTTGCTAGGGAACACTTTTCTGCCTCTCGTTCTGTATGGCTCCTGCTCTTCATTCCCAGGAGCCCTTCGCTCAAAAGTCTTCATTGTAGCTGGGAAGACAAGCTGATGAACTAGAAAAAAGTGCATCTGAAAGTTTACAGCTGAAAGTCTTCAGAGGAATGGGCAAAGGTGGATTAGGGAGCAGCCTTTTACATATACCATACATCTGAATGGGGTTTTTTGAGCGGGGGTGGGGGGTGGTTCCATCAAACGTTGATGAGCAATTGAGAGCTTGCACAAGATGACATTCCTTTTTTTTAAAATAAAATATTTTTTATTTATTTTTAACAAGTTTAATATACACACAACATAAAACAGTGCATAGTGAAATGTGCCCACCACCCCGACACACACACACACACCACCACCACCAATCGGGGGTGTTTCTTATATAATCCACTTTGACCCAAGAGCAATATACAGTGATACCTCATCTTACAAACGCCTCATCATACAAACTTTTCGAGATACAAACCCGGGGTTTAAGATTTTTTTGCCTCTTCTTACAAACTATTTTCACCTTACAAACCCACTGCCGCCACTGGGATGCCTCACCTCCAGACTTCTGTTGCCAGTGAAGTACCCGCTTTTGTGCTGCTGGGATTCCCCTGAGGTTCCCCTCGCTGGGAAACCCCACCTCTGGGCCTCCGTGTTTTTGTGATGCTGCAGGGGAATCTCAGCAGGGGAATCCCAGCAGTGCAAAAACGGGTGCTTCGCTGGCAACAGAAGTCTGGAGGTGGGGTTTCCCAGCGAGGGGAGCCTCAGTGAAACCGCAGCATCACAAAAACAGAGGTTCAGAGGTGGGGTTTCGAGGACCGGTGTTTTTGCGATGCTGGGATTTCACTGATGCTCCCTTCGCTGGGAAACCCCACCTCTGGACTTCCTTTGCCAGTGAAGTGCTCGTTTTTGTGATGCTGGGATTCACCTGCTGGGATTCCCCTGCAGCATGGCAAAAACACAGAAGTCCAGAGGTGGGGTTTCCCATGGACGGGAGCCTCAGGGGAATCCCAGCAGTGCAAAAAAGGGTGTTTCGGCTGGCAAAAGGGGTGAATTTTGGGCTTGCACGCATTAATTGATTTTCCATTGATTCCTATAGGAAACATTGTTTTGTCTTACAAACTTTTCATCTTAAGAACCTCGTCCCGAAACCAATTAAGTTTGTAAGACAAGGTATCACTGTACCTATTTACATATTATAGAGTGATTCCAATTTATTTCTTGTAGCTTGGTCTCGGATTCTACTCATCATATATCGTCTTACCTTATCCCACCGTCCCATCAGTTGTCTCAATTCAGTTTCATTATCCAGATTTATCCTTTTATCCATAATTTCAAATTGAATATGGTCCACCATGTACCTATACCAATTTTGCATTGTTCATTTTGTCGCATCCTTCCAACCCAAAACTATTACCGCCTGAGCGCTTTCTATTGCTGCTTGTTTTATTTCTCTAAATTCTCCCATCACATTTCTTTTAACTAGTACTGCCATTTCCTTAGTGATTGTCCATTGTATGTTTAGCATTCTATTAATGTCCTCTTGCACTTTTTGCCAAAATTCCTGCACTATCGGGCATTCCCAAAACATATGCATAAACACTCCTTTATCTTGTTACCTGTGCCAACAAATACCCTTGACATTCTGCTGAAAGTGTGCGAGTTGAATGGGAGTAAAATACCACTTATGTAATATTTTACGCGCAAGATGACATTCCTATGAGGGACAGTCCACAGCTTATTGTGCATGAAATTGCATATAAATACTGTACATAGAAAGGGGGGGAATCACAGGTTCTGTTACAAAATAAGATCTAAAAGAGGGTATTGCGGCACTTGCCCAAAGCGGAGTGGACAGTTCAAAGAAAATTAAGCATAGATGCTGTCCCTCAGCAAAGTTCAACTCAGCAAACTTGGAATATTTCACAGTTTAGCATAGTGATGGTGAACCTTTTTTGGTTTGCATCCCAAAAGAGGGTGGGTGGGTGTGCTAGCATGCGTGCACATGCCCATATCCCTTCCCTCCTTTCCCATGCCTGTACATTCCACATGCTGCCCCCTGCACATGTGCAAAGGCCTTGCGGAAGCCTGGTATGTGAAAAAAATGCCCAAACGGGCAAACCGGAAGTTTGGAAAAATGCGCTTCCAGTTTGCCTATTGTGCTGTTTTTTGCACTCCGAGGCTTCAGGAAGCTTCCCTGAATCCCCTGGAGTGCAAAAACTATCACAATGGCAAAACGGAAGTGGGTTTTTTCAAACTTCCAATTTGTCCATTGGATGATCAGATATCTCCGGGACTGCCTTCTGCTGCACGAATCCCAGCGACCGGTTAGGTCCCACAGAGTGGGCCTTCTCCAGGTCCCATCGATGAAACAATGTTGTCTGGTGGGACCCAGGGGAAGAGCTTTCTCTGTGGCAGGCCCAACCCTCTGGAATCAACTCCCCCCAGAGATTAGGATCGCCCCCACCCTCCTCGCCTTTCGCAAACTCCTTAAAACCCACCTCTGCTGTCAGGCATGGAGAAATTGATTCCCCCGGGCCATTCCCGTTTCATGTATGGTTTTTGTCTGGGATGTATGACTGTTTTTATATTAAGGGTTTTAAATTGCTTTATAACTATTGGATTTGAACTGTGTTTTTTTGTTGTGAATGAATGAATGATATTATTGCCTCCGGGGCTTCAGGGAAGTTTCACTGAAGCATCTGGAGGGTGAAACGGCCTTTTCCAAGGCTGAAAATCAGCTGGCCAGTGTGTGCATGTGCGCTGGAGCTGACACAGGGCAAAGTCTCGCGGGCCCTCCACTATGGCTCCGCATGCCACCTGTGGCACATGTGCCATAAGTTTACCATCACGGGCTTAGCAACTCAGCAACAAACTGCAACCATTGTGGAACCATAAGTCCCTTCTACATGCAGATGCCAGCATAGAAGTGCAAATCTATGTGCAATTCCTTCACCAGTAATATTAGTTACCCCAGTTTTGAAAGAATTGTATGGCATCTGGATAAATGGCGTGGGAGACGCAAGTTGGTATGATGAATGCATATTAACCATACCCTTGTGCATACTAAGCACAGGCTTTTCTTGCTTTGTGCTAAGGTCATGTTCCTGCCTAAAGTAAATTCACCTAATGTAAAGCGAGGAAAATCTGTTGTATGCATGAGAAAACTTGCCTGTTTGCATTGGTTTCAAGCTAGCACTCAGCTTCAAAGCTGACCTTTAAAACCAACTGATTTCCCACTCCACCTCATCCTTAAATAGTCCCCTTTATCAGTTTTATTCTCATTGTCTAACTAAATGTTAATGTTGTTCTAACAATGGAAACCAATTGATGGATGTTCTGGCCTCCATGTTCAGAGGCTAGAGATCATGAAGTGAGAATGACAGCTGTGGGCAAATGAAGAGGGAATACTAATCCACAATGAGGGGGTGGGGAAAGGATAAGCAACAAGTACAGTTGAGAGGGCTCAGTCCAAAGCCCTGGAGAGCATAAACCTCACTAAATTTTCCAGGAAGGGCATTGTGGTTTGTGTAGGCACCACAAATTTCCCAGGTCTCATCAATTTGCAAAAGTAGTTTTTCTCCCTCTCTTTTTTTTTGGTGAAATTGTCTAAAGAATGAAAAGTTGATCTTCTCTCTGATTATCCACAAGTATAATGGTGCATAGATGCCTTGTAAATGTATTTCTAGAGTAGTATACAGCATCTGCTGCATGAGTCCCAGTGACCGGTCAGGTCCCAAAGTCAGCCTTCTCCAGGTCACGTCAACTAGACAATGCCGCCTGACAGGGCCTAGGGGAAGAGCCTTCTCTGTGGGGGTCCTGGCCCTCTGGAAACAACTCCCCCCAGAGATTCGTACTGCCCCGACTGTTGTGTCCAGAGAACAGTTAGGAAATGTGGCCCACCCCTTATCCTTGGGTGGGAAAATACTGAGCCTGGATTGGCTGGCTCAGCCTGGCTACAGGAGATATAAATAGCTGCCAGGCACGGCGATGTTATTGTTCGTTATTCCACTTGCATGTTGCCGTTGTACACAATAAACCTAGTTGAATGTTCCCGGCCTTCTGCTTTCTCATTTCTGGACAAACTTAACACCCACCCTCCCCGCCTTTGATAAAAGCCTAAAGACCCACCTGTGCCGACAGGCCTGGGGCCATTAGATATTAGCCCCTAGCTAATGAATGAAATGTATGTTTGACTGTCTAAATGAGAATGATTAGTTTTAAAGGAATTGGGGTTTTAGGTTAGTTTAATTTTCAATTTGGATTTAGGATGTTTTCCATTATTTTTTTATATGTTGTAAATCACCCGAGTCTTTGAAAAGGGGCGGCATATAAATCAAAATCAAAATAACAAACAAACAAACAAATAAACAAATCTCTATATCCAGAGAAGGGGCATCTTCAACCATAATACTGTTTTATCTCCTCCTATGTAGATAAAGGGAGTTTTATGCTTACAAATGGGAGCTGAAAACAACTGTTCTGATCTGAGCAAGATTGGAAACAATTCTTCAGTCCATCATATAGAGAAGGACTGGAAGGAGAGTTTAGTTGTTTTCCAAGCAAAAAAAAGAATACCAGAGGATGGTATTCAGGGAGGAGAAAATGAATTCAAGACTGCTCTGTGAGCAATTTTATACAAAGATTTACTAAGTATCCCATCCCTAATTCTTTGGAATGACCCCATCATGTCAGAGAGAGGCATCAGTATTTACCAACAGGTAAATAGGAGGTCCCCATAGCATTTCCTGTTTCAAAAGGCATCAATAACCTACCTCTTCATGGATTTGGGTGAGAGCTCTTTTTCAACTTCTTTTGCAGACATGTTATAGGAGTCCACACTATATTCACTGTCATCATCATACTCATGATCTAGCAGCGCTCTTGCCCATGTGCCCATGTCGTAAGGTGGAAGCATTCCTCCAAATTCAGAAGGGAGAATTTCAGGATGAATCAACTGGTGCAGACTGTTGAGGTTGTTTCCATGGAGAAATATCTAGGGGGAAAGGGAATATAATGCATAGTAAAAGTATCAGACTCTATACTAATAAATATAGCTATCTGAACAGCTGGGCAGCTCAACATTCTGTTTTTTTTACCGCAGAAGAGTTTCCAAATGTTTCAGAAGATTTTTTAAAATGTGATCGGTTACCTAAAAATGCTGCTGAGAGATTACCCATGTTTCTACTTCCAAATAGAAATGAATTCAAATAACTCTAAGCACACTTCTCCTCAAATGTACAAACCAAATTATGGGGAACATCCAAGCTATTTTGGGCTATGACATGTCAGGGTGCCTGATGCTGAAAGGGGAAAATAGTACACACCTAACTTGTTGCGATGTAGGAACTTTTAAAATGGGTTCAAAGAGAAGCAACTAGAAAACCAAAGAATTTAACTGCCTTCAGGTTCTGTAGAATTTGATATTATGCTTCCAAAGAGCAAGCTTATTAAACTCTCAATTTCAAGATGCTTTTGAAACTTAGCCACAGCTAAAAGAAAGAGACCTTGGGATTTTTGTGAAAGATATGGTTTTGGGGTGAATGCGTGCATATCACACTGTGTGGGGGTTTACTTGCGTTTTCACCTTGTGCTTAGGATCAAATTCAAAGAATAATAATGGTTTGGTTTTTTTTTTACTATTTTTTACATATTGAGTTGATAAGCATCAGACAACAAATACAGAAACAAAGTGAATCTACTGCTTATCCTTAAGATCTTGGATGAGATTTCAATGAACACATCTGTCACGGACTGCATGAATATATAGCAATAATACTTTTTACCAAGATTACATAGCTTAATTCTCTCATTTCAGAACAGTGTTTTTAAGATGAGCCAAGTCTGCTTTGACAGCTGTGCAAATAACTACTCAGCTTTTAATAAATGGAACTGACTTGAGTCGTTCAAGAAACAAGTCAAAAATCCTTTTTTAATCCTTTGCTGTATTCTATAATATGTTTGTATTTGTATGTACACAAATAGTTTATGTATCAGAGACCAATTCCTTGTGTGTCCAATCACACCTGACCAATAAAGAATATTCCAATTCTATTAATGTTTTATCTGGCAAATGTATATAATTAAAACCACAAAACAAGGCAGTGAAAATATGTATTTGTTTCTTCAGTTTTCAAAGCTGTCAGTCCTTTCATAAAGTTAGGAAATATGATGGAAACAAAGATGAATAAACTTACCCTCTTCCTTGTCTTCTCCTTTAAAAATGGACGTATAACTGTATAAAGAGCATGGATGTACCATGGCTGATTGACAAAATGAATTCCTCCAAATCGAGCTGGGAAACTGTCCTAGAAGAAGAGCATATAACAAATAGTAGATATTTTATCTTATTTGCTACTTTCTCTATATCTTTAGCACTTCTGTGAAAACAGGTAGTCCTCCACTTACGACCACAATTAAGTCCAAAATTTATGTTGCTAAGTGAGCAAATTTATGTTGCTAAGTGAGACCCTTTCTTGCCACAGTTGTTAAGTGAATCACTTAAGTTGTTAAATTAGTAATGCAGCTGTAAAGTGAATCTGGGTTTTCCATTGAAGTTGCTTCTCGAAAGATCCCATCATGCCAGGACACTGTAACAATCATAAATATGAGACAGTTGCCAAGCGTCTAAATTATGATTTATTTATTTATTTATTTATTTTATTATTTATTACTTAGATTTGTATGCCGCCCCTCTCCGAAGACTCGGGGCGGCTCACAACACGTGGAAACAAATCATAAATAATTTGACAATTTAAAATATTAAAGATTTAAAAAAGACCCCATATACTAACAGACATACACACAAGCATACCATATATAAATTAAACATGCCCAGGGGAAGATGTTTCAGTTCCCCCATGCCTGACGGCAAAGGTGGGTTTTAAGGAGTTTACGGAAGGCAGGAAGAGTAGGGGCAGTTCTAATCTCTGGGGGGAGTTGGTTCCAGTGGCCATGGGGATTAGCGCACTGTTTATGTGAAAAATTGTCAAAAGTCAGTTGTAACGGTTGTAACTTCGGTCAGTAAATGAACCGTTGTAGGTTGAGGACTACCTGTAGGGGATCACATAAATTCACCCTCACAATAAACTTGTAGCCAGGTTTCATTATAATAATTAGGATACAAACCATTACAGATAAGCTTTTTGTTTAAGATCATGTCTTCTGACTAGTGGTTTTCTTTTGCAAGCCCATTAAACAAAAGTTGTCTTCCACTCCAGGACAGTAATTCTCCATCCTACTACAAATTTGGGGAAAAAACTCATAATAAAGTGAGAGGAGGTTTTCTACCAAGCAACAATGCACATATTTTCAGTCTATGCTATTGTCTCTATGATTTCGCCCCATATAAACTTTTCATTTCATATGCACAAATTCACATGTATTTATTTTTATTTGAAATAACGATTATGTTTTTACATACAGTATGTTCTTAAGCATCTTAGGCATCAGTGATTAAAAATTGGAGGAGGGAAGAAGATGAATTACATGCTTTAATAAATGAAAACAGCAGCTTGATTATCCCATGTTAAATTATTTATGCATATAACTTGGGTTTCAGATGAATAACTGAAGTGTGAACACAGCATGCTTATTTGTCATTATCTTTCTAGTTCTTAGCTGAACACCTCCAGTGAGGTTTTTCATAGTGTGTTCTATTGTTCAATGGCTCCTAGTGTCAAGAAATTAATCTAAATATTTGGCCTGAAGTTCCTTCATTTTCATTTCAATCCTCTTCCTTCAATCATTTCAATCCTCTAATCTTCCTCTGCTCTAAATTTAAGAATAGAGCCGTCCTTTATTGTAAGTAGAACCTTTTAGTTTGCTGAAAATATTACATTAATATTTCTGAGTTAAATTCAGCCCTTGACTGTTTTCCTGAATGATGGATCAAGCATGTATGTACGAAGGGATGGGATTCAGCTGGTTCAGACCAGTTCAGGTGAACCAGATGTTAATTTTAATCTGGTTCACTGAACTGGCTGTTCCAAGGATTCTCTGACCCATCCACCCCTCTCCTCCCCGCCCCGGAGCCTGCAGAGCCCTGAGTAGACCAAGTCCCCATGGCCACACCCACCCAGCAATTTTTTTTTCAAAAATTACGGTCCATCACCATATGTATGTATGTATGATGCAATTATAAGGTATAAGCGACTTTTGTGATCTCTGTTGTGGTTCAGCCTGAGGCTGCTCAGGGACCGGCTGTGTCTCTGCTGGCTCCATGCCTGGAGGAGGATGACAGCGAAGAGGAGGGGGCTGAACAGTCGGACGGAGGAAAGGAAAGTCAGGAATGGGACGAAGGAGAACAGCATGAGAGCCCCGGGGGCGGGGGGGGGCTCTCCCCAGCCAGTAGCTTGGAGTCATTAGGTGATGACGCACAAGCCGTCATTGACATGCGACAGAGACATTCAGATCATAGAAAGGAGCAATTAAAGAAGTATTATCAGCACTGAATTAGGAACAGCTGGGCTTGGGTGTGGTCCTCCTTAGCAGGGTTTAAAAGGCAGGCAAGCCCTTGAAGCCATGTGGAGTGTTATCAATTGGAGTTACGGTGTCCTGGTTGTCCTGCTTTGTTCTCGGCATCTCTGTTCCTGGCTTGTGGCCCAGCAGTTTGGAAGACCCATGGGAGGGGTAGGTCTGCTATCTACAGCCTCGTCTTGGCAGCAAGAATCCTGTATTGCTGCATGGACTTTTGCCTTCGTGGATATATTTGAAGATCCAGCGTTTTCCTGTTTGTAAGGACATTTTCTGTTACCTGTGTTTTTCTTGAATTTTATAAACTGCCTTTGCCTTTTACCAGTGTGTCTGGCTTCTCTTTTTGGGTTGGTCTTGGCTTCCGGAGTGACCCAGACAGAACAATCTCCAAGTTTCTTCCAATCCTTACATTTTATGAAATTGTTATACGTGACATTTTGCAATGTTCCCGGGAATGTCTACCCTTTTCATTTTAGCAGAAGCCAGGATATATCAAGAATGACCTTTCTGATATTTCTGAATTAACTTTTTATTTTATTTTTAAAAAGCTATGGAATAACTGTAGGATGCATGCTCAGCAAAAACAGAAAAAGCCAACCAATATGGATATAAATGAACAAGTTTAGCAAGAAAGTAATCTGGCAACATCTATTTATTTCCATCTTTATATTTTTCTCCCTGATGCTAGATGAAATTTGGAGCCCATAGGCCTTTTTATACCAGGTTAGCTCATCTATTTATTATTTTTATTATTATTTATTGTTAGAGTTGGAAGGGACCATGCGGGTCATCAAGTCCAACCCCCTGCCTAAGCAGGAACCCTATAGCATCCTAGCCAAATGGCAGTCCAACTTCCTCTTAAAAATGTCCAGAGTATTGGAGTTCACAACGTCCGCTGGTAGGTTGTTCCACTGGTTGATCGTTCTGACCATCAGGAAGTTCTTCCTTATTTCTACTTCTATTCCATGCTACCATTTGAAACTGGTGCTACAGGTAGTTCTCAGCTTACAACCTTTTGCTTAACAATCTTTCAAAGTTACAATGGCTGTGGTAAAAAGTGACTTGGGACTGGTTCCTCACATTTAATGATCATTGTAATATCCTCAGTTGCATGATCAAAATTTGGGTAAACAGTGCATATTAATAGTTGTTGTAGTGTCCCAGGTTACTTGATCGCCATTTCCAACCTTCCCAGACTGAATCCAACAAGCAAAGTAAGTGAGGGAAGTTGGATTCGCTTAAGAACCATGGGATTGCAGTGATTCACTTAACAACCCTGACAAAAGAAGGCTGTAAAATTGGGCAGGACTCCCTTAACAACCGCCTTGCTTAGCAATAGAAATTCTGGTCCCAAGTCGAGGATTGCCAGTATAGGTTCCAAGCGATGCTCAGCTTTTATCCTAAGCTAACCTGAAAAATTGGCACGGGAGATTCAGAAAACTGACAGAAATTCAGTTTCATTTCTCAGAAGATAAACATTTATTTCCATGTGGCTGTAAAGTAACAAATGGAGGATTAGACACTAACACTGAGCATCGTGTACTTTTCTACATAAACCCTCTATTCACCAAATTATAATGCTTCCCCATTGGCATTAACGAGATGAGAGCTTTTCGTCTTCCCCTTGCTGCTTTGGTAGCTGCTCATCTGGAGAACAAAGCAGTTTAGTGGCAGACTATTGCTATTTTATAGTGGTGGCAGAGGTGGGTTCCTGCCGGTTTGGACCAGTTCTATGGAATCAGAAGTGGAAATTTCCCCCTGCTCACTGAATGTGCAGTGATGGCTGGTTGGATAAGCCCCCAAACCAGCTCCCTTGGCGCCACAGGCACCGCCATCTTGTTTTTTGCTTCTGCACCTGTTTTGTGCTTATGCGTGTGCACATAAGGTAGGTTTTTAGCACTGTGCATGCCCACCGTGTGTGAGAAAGCAAACTGGCAGTGAGGTAAGCCATAACTCAAAGCTGAGTGGTGGCTTTCAATAGGATCTATAGATAGTCCTCAACTTACAACTTACAGTTCACTTAGTGACCATTTGAAGTTACAATGGCATTGAAAATAGTGACTTATGCCCATTTTTCACACTTACGACTGTTGCAACATCCCCATGGTCACATGATTTACATTTGGATGCTTGACAACTGATTTACATTTATGACAATTGCAACGTTTCGGGATCATGTGATCCCCTTTTGCGACCTTCTGACAAGCAAAGTCAATATGGGGAAGCCAGGTGCCCTTAAAAGCCATGTTACTAATTTAAGAACTGTAGTGATTCACTTAACAAATGTGGTGAGAAAAATCGTAAAATGGGGCAAAACTCACTTAACAAATTTCTCACTTAATAACAGGTTCAATTGTGATCATAGATCGAGAGGTAGATATGGTTTCTGTTGGTGTCTGCTTATACACCCTTACAGAGGTGGGCAGGACATGCTATCAAACTTCTTTGTTGAAAATTTGAGACAAATTGAGAAGCTCCTTATTTACTCCTTATCTGAGTTGATGTGCTATTGTGTTGGGGTAAGCAATAATGTCTAGCTATGCTTCTTGCAACAGCTCTGAATTGCAGTGTAGCCTTTTGTAATTTATTAATACCTCTAATCTAACACCCAGAAAGGAAACAATAATAAAATACATTTTTAGAAATCTACTAAAGGTATTATGTACACAACAAGCAAGGGTAGCTGGCAAATATTATTTTGAAGCTTTTAGAAGCATCAGTCTCACAGAGGTATAATTAGTCTATACAAAAACCTATGCAAAACACCATTATTTTCACATGCAACGTTACTAATGCTATAATAAACTATGTGGTGTTATCAGCCTGTTATTTTACAATTTAGATTTAATATATAGTGATTGACATAATGGTGATCAAACCAAATCAATAAATTCCACATCCTTAAAAAGAAACCTAGGAAGATACAATCGAGAAAGGTTGGATGAAACCCAACATAATGTGAGCTATCTTCCATAGCTTCTGTCCTACCATCTGTTCTAAAAAGAGCCCTTCAATTTTGTCAGCTGATTGGCAGGAGGACTTAATTGGATATCACCCATATCTCAGGTCATTAGGTCTGTTACAAGGTCAAAGATTGCCTCCAGAAAACAGCTGTTGTTGTACATTTTATTAGTTTTGGAACAAAAGAAATGTATAATACATTTAATTACCTATGAAACAGAAGCTTGGAAAGATGAATTGAATGAGACTATGAAAGTGACAAGCCTGTAAGAAATACGTTAGGTATTTTTGAGACTCTCATTCATTTCCTTGAACTGTGTGGGGAGGTGTCTAGGTGTGTGTGTATTACAATAGTAAAATCTAATACAAAAAAAAGAACGAAAAGAACAGAAAGATTGAAAAGTGGAAAAGAGAAGGAAAAGAGAGAAAATAGAAAGAAAAACAAGAATATAATAAAAAGAAATGAAATGTATGACTTCCAGCAGTTATCACAAGAATACGAAGTATAATAACTCTTCCCCTCTCTAATTACAAACACATATCTCTTCTTCCCATATCCCATCTCTTATCTATAAATAAATAAATCCATAAATCATAATATTTTCAATCCTTGTGACATCAAAAAGAATTACTAGAAGGAACAAGATATCTTATTTTAACATTTCACCCAATTGGTTTATTGGAAAAACCAAACTTTCCATAAAAACTCCAATTTTTCTATGGATGTGCCTACATATTTCATAAAATTTCTGTTATTTGGGGAGTCTGGCCTTCTGAGAATAATTCTGAATGAAACAGAACAGACAGTACAAGAAGTATGACTGCAGTTAAGAAGTCCATTAAGGAGTGGCCAGTGAGAAAAATCCCCTCACAGGAAGCTGGAAGAAAACCTCCTTAGTAATTTTCCAGAGTCATAGCAATCCCTTACTTATTATATGAAATAATTATTGATTGGCAAGAGGCCAGACTAACACTTACTGTAGCAAAAGATAAGAATAAAAATGGAGAGGGAAAAACATTCTTCCTTAGGGAGAGTAAGACAAGGATGGAAGATTTTCTTATTTATCTTTTCTTCTTTTCAAATATATTCACCTATACTTTTATATCTTTTCCTCTATTCTTTTCTTTATTTATATTATTACATATCTATTCTCTTCAATGTGTATTATGTATTGGACAAAATAAACAAATAATAAATGAATGAATGAATAAATAAATAAATAAAAAAAACACTATTACATTCATTTGTCAAACATTTGAAGTTTAAATGGAACTGAAAATGTGATCTACAACCATTGCAGGATCCTCATGGTCACATAATCAAAATTTGGGCTCTTGGCAACTGGCACATACAACTGTTGCAGCATCCCAGGGCCATGTGATCGCCATATGCAACCTTCCTAGCTAGCTTCCCACCAGAGAAATCAAATGGCAGAAGCTGGATTCACTTAACAATTTGTACAATACACATAACATCTGCAGTGATTTCTTTAGCAACCATGGCAAAAAGATAATAAAATCAGAGGTGACCCACTTAATAATTGCCTTCCATAATAATCAGGTCCCAGTTTTGGTCATAAGTTGAGGACTACCCATATAGAAGAAGTACAGTATTGGAAGTACCTAAGGGAGACATTTTTCACTTCTTCAGCAAATTTTAATTCGGGATTTGCTAGAGGCTTTTTAATTACAGTATGGAAAGAAAGTCAGACAAGGGTTAATTTCTATCACTAAGAAAACAGGAGGAAATAATGAAGAAGATGAAGGCAGGAAGGGCATCTGATGGAAAGTTTCTAGCAATGAAACGTTAGCTTTCAAAGAGAATAAACATGGAGATAGGAAAAGTAGAGAACAAGATAGAGTAACTCTCCTTCAAAAGCAGTAACGCAACATAAGAGGCCAACTGTTAGCTACAGAGTCTGTGTGTTGGAAACTCACTGAGAAACCAATGTCCCAAAGGTGCTTTTTCAGGAGGCAACTGGACTTTCTTGTTTTTTTCTTTGAAGATGTTTCGCTTCTCATCCAAGGATCCTTGGATGAGAAATAAAACATCTTCAAAGAAAAGGCAAGAAAATCCAATTGCCTCCTGAAAAAGAACCTTTGGAACAACCATGATCTGGATGACTGAGAATCTCTAAAACCAATGGGTTTCTTTAGGCAACAGATCAGAGTAAAATGCCAAAGAGGATTTTACTGAATAAATGTTCAGAGAGTTAACAGAGAAAAATATACCAATTTTTAGCATGGTAGGAGTCCTCAAAACAGCAACAGAACACCCCGAAGTTGGTATTTGTGCAGGAGTCTCCCAGGACTTTGGATCTGCACTTTGCAATGATCAATATTGAACAACTCTTTTCTTGACAGACAGAGAACGTGCAAGGCTTCCAGTGAGGCAAGGCAAACTCATGGCTGCATTTTTTCCCCAATCTGTAGTTTGTCAAAGCATTAGGGCTGAAAAGGCAGCTGGATGCAAGATCCAGGCTGCCAAAATTCTTTCTAGTAGAGACAGATCTGGAGATTGTCGATATATACTCTGAATAACTGATTTTTGTGAGTAGAAAAACAGCACCATAATCCCTCTTCTTTTTGAATCTATAATGTATCATGGAAAATACAGTGAGCCATCCTAACACCCTAGCAAAACCAGATTACAGACCAGATTAGTTACAGGACCGCCTTCTGCCACACAAATCCCAGCAGCTGATAAGGTCCCACAGAGTTGGCCTTCTCGAGGTCCTGTCGATCAGACAATGTCGTCTGGCGGGGCCTAGGGGAAGAGCCTTCTCTGTGGTGGCTCTGGCCCTCTGGAATCAGCTCCCTCTGGAGATTTGTACTGCCCCCACCCTCCTCGCCTTCTGCAAGACACTTAAGACCCATCTATGTCACCAGGCTTGGGACAGCTACATCATGCCCCCTACTTATCTGCCCCCTCATGCCCCCTACTTATCGTTAAATGTTATGTGTGGATGTGATTGAGTAGACCGACTGTTTTTTACATAATGGGATTTTAATTTACTGTTTTTAACTATTAGATTTGTATACATATTGTTTGTATTGTATGTTGTGAGCCGCTCTGGGTCCTCGAAGAGAGGCGGCATACAAGTCTAATAAATAATAATAATAATAATAATAATAATAATAATAATAATAATAATAATATCAGCTATTTGGAGTCCAAACAATCAGGCCTTGGTTGGCAACCTTAAACACTCAAAGTGCCACAAAGCCATTCTGGAGCCAACAGGAAGTCAGGTTGCCCCATCATAGTCTCCTCCTAGCACGGCATCAGTAGTGGATTGCTACCAGTATGGATAAGGATGCTGCACCAGTAGCGAAAGTTGAGCTGTGCATGCAGTTTCACTTTCCCTGAATGCGCGTACAAGCATCCCAGCAAGATTTTGCTTCTGAGCATGCGCAGGAAGCAAAAACTCACGAGAGGTCATGTGCGTGTGTGAAATTTTGGTGCTTTTTTCCTTCTGCGCATGCATGGAAGCAAAAAAGTCCCCAAAATCTTTCACACACGTGTCCCTTCACAGGTGCGCAGGAGAAGCGAAGCTGCCTGCGCATTGCACCAGTAGCGGCAATAGCGCAACCCGCCCCTGCACGGCATCCTTCTTTCTCTACCTATCCTAAGTGAAAGCCCTCTCAATTGTGGAGCCGACCAGCAACAGGGAGCCACAGCAGAGGGGTGAAAGAACCACATGAGGTTCCAGAGCTGACCAGGGGTTGCTGACCCCTGCAATAGGCCTTTAATATAAAGCGTTAAAGAAAGGAGAGCTGGGAGATTGAATGCTGAGCTCTGGGAAGGAAATCCTGCATAGGAAAATTTCCATATACCAGTTGTGGAATACTGTTGAAATCCCACGCAACCTTGCAGAGAAGTAACTACCATCAAGTATTGGATTTTCTTCTGAGTCAATCATGTTGAACATCCATCAGCTGCAATCTGGCCTATCCATAATGTGACTATATTTGCATCTTATTGTTTTGTAGCAACTGTGACGGGAGATTACTATAAACCCTTTCTAATGACCTGTGCTCAAATCCAGGAAGGGATATCAATGTGTGAAAAAAATTGGCCTCTGGCATACAAATCGAAACTTATTCTGTTATCCATCTGTCATTGCTCTTCAGAAATGCATAACAATGTATATGTATCTTGTCTCAGAGTTACCATCTGTTTATATGCTTCATTTAATAAAACTGTGGGGAGCGGGGGTGGGTATATTGTTCCTGTGTGTGCATTTAATTGCTTTGTCTCCATTCTTGTCTGATGCTTCTTCAATGGGCGCATCACTTCTACCGCCTGACATGTTTTCTCTCTCTGTTGCTTTCTGAGCATTTGCAGTTTTATTTGAATATTTTTTTTTAATTCAAAGTCTGTTTTTAGTGTATTTGGGAAAAAAAGTAAAAAAACCCTGGAAGGTTTTAACAATAAAGTTATTGCTTATTTATTCTTCATGCATTATATGTACTTCCTGCCTTTCATTACAAAGGACGAGTAGGCTGTAATTTCTTCTCATAATAATAAATAAATTTGGGAAATGGGAGGGGGGAGAATAAGTTTGGAAAATGGGAGGATATGCTTCCTAAAAAATGTCAGATAAGAATGGTTATAGCCCCAAACTGTATAATGGGTAAAGGAAGTATCTCAGAAGGGACCTATCCCCAAATTCTCAGAGCATAAAGAAAATGGTAGGAGATTTGTACTTTCAGACTTTCAATATTATTAAATATTTATTAATTAATTAAATGTATGTAGCCAGCCATCCCATGAGAAATGATTCTAGGCAGTGTACAACAGGCATCTGGGGATGACTAATATAGCTTTACAATGAAGTAGAATTCATTTCTCTAGTTGTGTTTCCTGTCTGGTCTATCCGGGAAAGCTGACAGAGGCATACATAGTGCTCCTTCCTATTTTTCCCACAACAACTGAGTTGGTAATTTGGGCTAAGAAAGTGTGACTAGTTCACTGAACCTGCTGAAATTTTATGTCTTGAGAACGGACAGGAGTAAGGGTCATCTCACTCCTAACCTAACACCTTAGCCCAGGGGTGTCAAACTTGATTTGAGGGTCACATCAGGGTTGGGTTTGATCTTGGGGGGCTGGGGTGGACGTGGCCAGGGTGGAGTGGCCAGCTTGACATCAGTGATGTCGGAATGCCTATGGTGACCCGAGTGCTCTTCTAGTTAAAACAGGCTCCCAAGGTTGGTTTTCAGCTGTTGACGACCTCCTGCAACCTTATGCCAGTGAAACGGAGCTTGGGAGTGCTGCCCATGACCCTTGCGAGCTCCGGTTTAGGCTGCAATAGCCTTCTGCAAACCTCTGCCAGTGAAGATGAAGCTCTGGAGGGCTGAATGCATTTTTCTCTGGCAAAGGCACTTTGGGCCGGTCACTCACTGTTTGTAGAGTGGCCCCTTGGGCCAGATTTAAGCACCCTGTGAACTGGATCTGGCCCCATGCCTTGAGTTTGACATCCCTGCCTTAGTCAGTACACCACACAGGCCTGATGATGATGATGATGATGATGATGATGATGATGATAATAATAATAATAATAATAATTATTATTATTATTATTATTAATTAGATTTGTATGCCGCCCCCTCTCCGTAGACTCGGGGCGGCTCACAACAATAACAAAGACAATGTAAGAACAAATCTAATAATTTAAAAAAACACTAAAAACCCCATTATTAAAAGCAAGCATACACACAAACATACCATAAGCACAGGATTGGGACTTCCTGTTCAACATTGGCAAGTAATAACAAGTAATGATATAATAGCAATATTCGTTCTCAGCAATGGAAGCTCAGTGGATGCCTTTGGACCAGGCACTTTTTCTCTGCATATCCTTTCTCACAAAGTTGTTATGGTGAACAAATAAAAATGAAAAGAAAAGAAAAAACGGAATGTATGTATGCTCCCTTGATCACCAGCACAAAAATGATAATATCTAAAAAAAATAAGTATTTAGTATTCCTTAAAGTCTCAGAAAACCTATGACATTTAATGTTGATATAATATATTTTGGGGAAATTATTTACTTACAAAACTGTGGGGAGCATTTTTGTTACATTCCAGTCTAATAGATTCTCCTTACCCTTAGTTATGCTATTGCTGTCCAGAGGCCTCTGGGTGCTGAAACACAATAACATGTAGTCCATGCATCAAATCTGTCCCTGTTGACACAAAAGGGCTCTCAATTTTCCCAGAAAATTGCTTTCAAGTTAACTGAATAAATCCAAGCTGAAACCAAACCAAAACTCCATTGGTGGTGGTGGGGATATTTTATGAGGAGTCAAAGTTTAATTCCTGTGCATAGGAAATCTGCTTAGCATTGCAGCCTACATCAAGAGTCAGTGGCATTTCAAGCAATGACATGAATGATCAATGAGAGCCACATATCAACAGAAGATCAAATGTTCGACTTGCTGAATATTTACTCTGGAAAGTGAATGCTGATCAGCATACATAATAGGGAGTTGGCAGGACTAAAAACATCTAGCTCAATAAAAGCCAGATTTCTATGATTCATCTGGGTTGTAACTGCTTTTGGCACACAAAGCTCAGCTACACAGTAAGAGCCGTCTAATCTTTATATTATGCATTCATTGAGGAAATCTGTAGAACATGTGATTAGGGGCGAGGGCGGCACTTAGTGCCTGACATTGATGCCGCCTAGGCTAGCCAGTCACCATGCTCTTTGACCTCTTTTCAGCTCCCTCTTGGGGGGAGGGATCACTGCCGAGCATGTGTTCTCCTGGCACAACTGTCGGAGACTACTTCAGCTTCAACCACAACAACACAAGAGCACGCAACAGATTTAAACTTAATATTAACCGCTCCAAACTTGACTGTAAAAAATATGACTTCAATAACCGAGTTGTCGAAGCGTGGAACTCATTACTGGGCTCCATAGTGTCATCCCCAAACCCCCAACACTTTACCCTTAGATTATCTATGGTTGACCTATCCAGATTCCTAAGAGGTCAGTAAGGGGCGAGTACAAGTGCACTAGAGTGCCTTCCGTCCCCTGTCCTATTGCTCTCCTATATCTCCTATACCTTTCTTCTATTCCTATATCTATTCTTCTATTCTTTCATTGATATGTTCTATTCCTATATCTTCTTTTCTATTCTTTCATAGATATATTTTACTATGAGTATCTCCTCTATAACCTTCATCATGTATTTTACTATGTGCATATATATATATATGCATGAAGGGATTGGATACTGTAGCCTAGAGGATAATTCTCTGCCTTACAAGGCAAAGGTTGCAAGTTCAAGTCCCAGTGGGTATGGCTAGCTGATGAGGCCAAAATAAGGCCTAAATAGATCTATCCTAGTGTCCCTTAATTTTCAAATTCAGCAAAAAAAATGTGGCACATATATATATATATATATATGTTTTCGTAGATTTTCACGGGTACATGTATGATGGTCTTGGTATGTTTGGGTTTCTTCTCGTGTAGGATTTGGAAATTTCTGGCGACGTTTAGAACCAAGGGCTGCTCGCTTCCGGTGTCCCCCCCCCAACCTCAGCAGTTGCGCTCTCCCCCTTTTTGCACCCAAGCTTTCAAATCATATTTGTAGCTTCCAAGCTTTGGGTGGCTCCCCTGGGCAGCTAAAGTTCAGGTCGGGGCATGGATGGATTGGATTCGCAAACTACTGAAATCCACTTATGCCGCCAGGCTTGGGGGACATAATTGACCCTTAGCTGTTTCATTTTATGTTTGGTTTAATTGGATGATATGACTGTTTTATAATGGGTTTTATAACTGTTTTGAATATTAGATTTGTGCTTTGTATTTTGTTGTGAGCCGCTCCGAGTCTTCGGAGAGGGGCGGCATACAAGTATAATAAATTATTATTATTAGTATTATTATTATTATTATTATTAATTATAGGGTCGGGAAAGAATCCACCTGGCAAATTGCACCAGGAGAGAGCACGCTCGGCAGCGATCCTTCTCCCCAAAGTGTCTGGCAGCTTTTCAACTTGAAAAGAAGGCAAAGAGCATGGCAACTGGCTATCCCAGCCACCGTCCCTCTCAGAGTACTTTTACAACCCTATCTAAGCCGTTTACAGAATCAGCATATTGCCCCCAACAATCTGGATCCTCATTTTATCCACCTTGGAAGGATGGATGGCTGAGTTAACCTTGAGCCAGTGGTGAGATTTGAACTGCTGAACTACAGCTAGCAGTTAGCTGAAGTAGCCTGCAGTGCTGCACTCTAAACACTGTGCCACTCCATCAGCTGCATCTCCACCAAGGGCTGCCTGCCCACCCACTGGTCAGGCTGGGCTGGACGCCAACCTCAAAAGGCAAGCGGGTATGGGAGACCACCAGGAAGGCTGCTAGCTCCCTTCTGCATGGCCAGCCTGCCCCGACATGCTTTCCTGCCTTCCACCTAGCCTTCCGCTTGCCTGTCTTCACAAGCTGGCCAAAGGGACACCAGGAAGGCCACGTGAAAGGCAGGAAAGCATGTCAGGGCTGTGGGGAAAGGAGTAAGCTGCTACCTCCTGTCCCTACCAAGCCAACATATTTTTCTGCCTTCCATGTGGACTTCTGCTTGCCTGCCTTTGCAAGTTGGCCACGAGGACATAAGGAAGGCCACGTGAAAGGCAGGAAAGCATGTCAGGGCTGTGGGGAAAGGAGTAAGCTGCTACCTCCTGTCCCTACCAAGCCAACATATTTTTCTGCCTTCCATGTGGACTTCTGCTTGCCTGCCTTTGCAAGTTGGCCACGAGGACATAAGGAAGGCCACGTGGAAGGCAGGAAAGCATGTCGGGACTGTGGGCAGTGGGAAATGGAGTAGGGAAGGCAGACTGGAAAGTTGGGCAGGGCAGGAGGAGCTAGGCAGGCTGCCACTTAACAGGAAGTAGGCTGCCACTTAACAGGAAGTAGGCTGCCACTTAACAGGAAGTAGGCTGCCACTTAACAGGCTTACCTGGCAGGCACATCAGGGGTGCAGCGCTTCAGGCAAGCAAGCTGCAGAACAGAGACTGGGTGGGGCAGCTCGACTGGCGACCGGGGTACCAGTTTGGGGGCATGGCCAGCCAGCTATCGCTACCAGTTCTCTAAATCACAAGTCCAAACCGGACTGACCCAGTAGTTCGCCCATTTGGTTCACTCAAAATTGGGCTTCCCGGTTGCTGGAAGGTTTTAATTTATATACAACTGTATGTCTTGATTAAAATGCTCTGAAGACTGTCTTTGCTGCAGTATCATAAATGTTTGGATTTATGCGCTTTAGTTCAGAAAACGTTTCTAAACTTACACAGTTTTGATTTGACAACCTTTCATGGCCATTTTGGAATTATTTTAACCTGTGGTTTATTTACATTTGTAATTTTATAGTGTTTGATTGCTGTTTTAGTCTACCATGAAAAAAGTTCTGATAAATAGTAATAAAAACACATTACATAACATTATTCAAGATGATTTGTTATCTACTATAAAAATATGTATTGAGATTTGGATGACAGGTCACAAAAGTAAATCGTTGCCCTTTGGAAATCTACGCAGCAGTGCTTTGTGACAACTTTACCAGTGAAATTGTAATGTTTACAATTGGAGCAAATTACGTACCATGGAGAGCGTTAGTGTGAATTTAAACTAGATGGTAAACATTCATAATACTATTAGTCTCTCCGGCACCATTCAGGTACAAAATACGCATAATATGCCATTGCAAGTGTCATACAGAATGCTTAATTTTGGAAATGTCAAACATAAAACAGCCATGATAAATAAATCCAGGTATATTCATGTAGCACTGTAATGTAATATAGGCAAATTTATCAAGCAATAAACCTATCCATGGAACATAACTGTACAAATAATAATGGTGAAGACATTCCAGCAGTCTATCAATAAAAAGGATACCCAAGCTTTTTAATTAGTTGTTGTCAACCTTTCGTTAAGTATGTTGAAGTCAAATATCAGTGGCATACAAGACCTTTATGCTAATATTACACCCTGAATTATACATATAGTATTGTTCTGTCGAGCTCTCTGGTAGAATCCTCCCGAAAATGCACAGATACAATTTCAGACACACACACGTTTGAAAATTCAAAACAATGTTCTTTATACCGAAAATGCAAATAAACAAAGCACTCTTTTTGTATAATAGCAAAGAGCACTTGTCTCCAAACAAACAGGTAATTTGTACAAGTCCCTTATCAGTTCTGTGATACTTAGCTTGCAGCTGTGAGGCAATTCACAGTCCTTCTTCTTTCACAAAGTGAAACATACTTTGCTCTGGTTTAGTTTCAAAGCGGGGGAAAATCAGCAAACAAAGGTCAAAGTCAGCAAAGCAGGCAGGTAACACAACAATCAGATAATCCTCCACAATGGCCAAACCCACAGGTTGCTATTTATAGCAGCCTCACTAATTACCACAGCCCCACCCAACCACAGGTGGCCTCATTTTCTTTGATAATAATCTCTCAGTTGTTGCTGCCTATGCATCGCTCTCCGCATGCGTGGCTGCATCATTAACTCTTGTTCCAAATCCAAGGAGGAGAGGGATAATTGATCTCCTTCTGAGCTGCCACACTCTCCTCCTCCCTGTCACTCATGTCTTCTTGATCAGAGGAGCCTTCACCAGCAGATTCCACCGGGAGCAAAACAGGCCTGCAGCATGTGGATGTCTCCCCCACATCCACAGTCCTTGGGGCAGGAGCTGGGCTAGAGCTAACCACAAGAAGCATATTCTCATAACCAGACTGAACTCCACTGTAATAACATGGATCTTGAAGAATTTGGATACGTATTATGAAAAGTTTTAACCAATGAAGCTTTTCACCCTTGCATGCTCCCTATAATTAAGGCATATCATTTCTTTCATATACACACGACAGAAGCCCTATTTTAATATAAAGCTCATATGCTTTGCTGTGTGAAAAAGCTTTGAGAGCAAAGGAATGGAAATGATTCAGATGGCCAATTGTTCTAGTATACTGTAATGTATGGTGCCTTCTCCTCAGACATCTCTTAAAGAAAAATTACGAGGTTCCTGAATTATAAAATTATGAAGCAACATTTACTCCTGGAGACTCTGAAGTGGAATGGAAATCTGTTTAGAGGACAGAGGCATCCAACCCTGAGAAAGGCCTTTCAGATGAGACAATTTTTGGGAGTATCAGATACCAAGAAATTCCTTCTGGATTATCAATACAACTCATTCGTGGCCCACTCTAATGATCTTACATAGAATTGATTAAGTCTCTGAGAGTCAAAGTTCCAAAGTTCTCACAGTCAGAACAATTATTGGAGCAATGTTTATAAACTACGGTAGCTACTTTTTTCTTTGGAGACTTTTTAAACTTGTTTCAAATGTGTTGCTAGTGACCAAGTGCAGTTTTATCCTTACATCTTGACTAAAGATAAAGGTTCCCCTCACATATGTGCTGGTCATTCCCAACTCTAGGGGGTGATGTTCATCTCTGTTTCAAAGCCGAAGAGCCAGAGCTGTCTGAAGCTGTCTCCATGGTCATGTGGCTGGTATGACTAAACCCTATTACCTTCCCACCAAAGTGGTCCCTATTTTTCTACTTGCATTTTTACAGGCTTTCGAACTGCTAGGTTGGCAGAACCTGAGACAAGTAGCGGGAGCTCACTGCATTACGCGGCGCTAGGGATTCAATAGTCTAAGGGTAAAGTTTTGTGGGTTCAGTGATGATACTACAGAGTCAGGTAGTGAGTTCCATGCATTAACTATTCAATTACTAAAGTCGTATTTCCTGCAGTCGAGTTTGGAGCAGTTTACTTTAGGTTGGTATCTGTTGTGTGCTCGTGCGTTGTTGTGGTTGAACCTGAAGTAGTCATTGACAGTAAGGACGTTGTAGCAGATGATTTTATGGGCTATGCTTTGTTCGTGTTTAAGGCAACATAGTTCTAAGCTTTTTAAACCTAGGATTGCGTAGGGTTGCGAGTGGAGGAGTGGAGTGGTAAGTGGAGTAAAGTATCTCTGGACATTTTATAGAGTGTTTATGTCTGAAATGCTTCTCTGTCTCTGTTTCTGTCATGTCTGTCTGTCTGTGTCTGTCTGTCTGTCTGTCTCACTCACTCACTCACTCACTCACTCACTCACACACACACACACACACACACATGTCACAGTTTTGTGAGATAGTCTCTTCTTAGCAATCTCTTTTAGCTAGGAACATTTTTGCCATAAGTCAGACTGCTACGACAAGGCCACCTTATTACTACTGGAAATTTTATCATTATTTTTTATCAGTAAATTTAATTGATATTTTCTGTTAATGGTCTTATTGTGTGTCTCAACATTACCATTACGGTTGCCTGCATTATCCAGCACATATTTTGGACACTTTGCATGTTTTTAATAGGAAAGTGAACACAAGAACAAGGGGGCACAATCTGAAGTTAGTTGGGGGAAAGATCAAAAGCAACATGAGAAAATATTATTTTACTGAAAGAGTAGTAGATCCTTGGAACAAACTTCCAGCAGATGTGGTTGGTAAATCCACAGTAGCTGAATTTAAACATGCCTGGGAAAAACATAGATTCATCCTAAGATAAAATACAAAAAATAGTATAAGGACAGACTAGATGGATCATGAGGTCTTTTTCTGCCATCAGTCTTCTATGTTTCTATAATCTAGTTTTTCTGTATCAGAGACGGACACAAAATTATTGGAATACCTGCTATGGTCATGAGAAACTTCACTCCAAATATGAACGGATGCAGTACAGAACTAAAAAGTAGCAAAATCAAATGAGGTATCTTAGGCATATGGAAATATACATACAAATCACCAATGCAGCTAACAGTAAGGAAAAGGGCTCTAATCACATTCCAAAGTAATTAAAATAAGTGTCTCAAAAGTATATTTAAAATACACTTTAAAAATCTGCCAATGAAGCTAAGTTCCAGAGAGAACCAAGACTAAGCAATTAGTCCTAACAATTATAGACTGGGGGGAAAAAGATCCTCATGCCACAGAACAGGATGCTAGAACATTATTTCTCAAAAGGGAATTTTAAATTGAGGTAAAGCCATGCAAAAAATCCTCACACATTCATCAGTCAGCCTCCTTTGGGCCTCGTTGGCCGAACAATGCCAACCGGTTTGGTCCACAGGGGAGAGCCTTCTCTGTTGTGGCCCCAACCTCTGGAATCACCTTCCCCCGGAGATCTGCACTGCCCCCACTCTCCTTGCCTTTCAAAAGTCATTAAAAACACATCTATGCTGGCAGGCCTGGGGACCGTGAGCGAAAGCTTCGTTCTGTCCACTTGTATGAAAGAGGAATGATTGTCTGTTTTTATTGTGTGTTTTTAGTATTTTTCATGTTTTAATTGTATTTTTGCCATTATATTTATTTTTACCCTTGGGAGCCACCCCGAGTCCGCAAGGAGAAGGGCGGCCTATAAATCTAATTAATAAATAATAAATAAATGCATCCTGAGATTTATGAAATGCAAAAGGAAAAAGGTTCAGATGCTCTGTAGGATGTCTTAGAGATTTTACAGTTTCCTTCCCTTGCCACGCCCATCAAGCCATGCCCACACAACCGATAATTAAAAAAAATAATAATAATCCTACCACTGCAATGACCCCACAATTCAACCCTACTAGTGCAGAAATATGGAAGCCGCTGACCAAAAGAAGAATTCTACTTCTTACTTGATGAAAATCTGGTCTGCTAAATCTGCTCAATGCCCGGAAACAAGCAGGCTTTGCAGGTGATTCCATTTTTATGCTTTTTATTACATTTAAAGACTCTTACCTACTGCTCTTCAAAATCATTACAGATTAAAAGAAATCTTCTTGGCACAGTCTCTGCTTGCCCCTCACATAAATATCTAAGATCTGTCTGTCTTTATACAATTTAATGCATGCTTGCATATTAACTAAACCAGGTTCGCCAGGGTAATTGTCAAATTACTAAGGAACTGGTTTGCATTCAAGAACATAGAAAATTAAATTGATAGCTCACCGTTTTTCAGGGATGTGTCTGATGTAATTTTTATCCCTGTTCTCTAGTACCTAAAAGTAGTATCATTAACTGTTCTGCCTTGAATTGCAGATGTGGATGCCTTTACTGTGGTCCCTCATGCTGTGAATGTGGAACAAGCACCAGCAGTGAATTCTTCACAGTCAAGAACAATGATTATTTACTTTTCCATCCGGTAGACATGAAATGCATGTGAAACCTGAGGAAGTATATGTTGGATGACAGCTTGTCATTTGAACCAGAGTGAAGAAGCAGCTAGTCTTTTCAAGATTACTTATTTTAGATATAGTTTTTTTTTAAAAAAAAAAATCTAGCAAGTAAAAATCAAACATGAATATAAAGTATGAAATATATCTTTCCATTGATTTATTCTTTCCAACAAACACATTGACTTTGTTGTCTTTCTAATAATATACTGTATTTTTAGTCTGACTAGGAGTATAATCAGTGAAGGGATGCAAAAAGTTTTGTGGATGTGGTTTGCTAGCCATGTGGGAATGACTTGATGATCATGTGACCATGGGTGGGTTAAAAGTCACGGGACTGGCTTAACGGTGGCCAACCTGATGTCATTCACGTCAAGGGTTTGGGTTAGGGTGCCTGGCCTCTCCTTGCCTCAAAGAGATACAATTTCCCTATCTATTTACTATTACTGAACATCCAAAATATACTATTTAATTCTATGTATATATGCCATATGTGCACATATTACACACAGGCACACAAAAATATAAATTATCTGTTATATAAACTGTATGTGTATGTACACATGCACGCATGCACAACTCTTCTAAAATCATACACATTCAACCTCATTTACTGCGATAGGAAAACATACCCAGAGCCCAAAAGGGAGAAAAAGAAAAAAAAAATCAAAATTTTCCTACCGGTTCTGTGTACCTGACTGTGTCTGTAGGAACCCAACACTGAGTATAATGATCAGGAGCAGTGAGAGTTGTGTTGCATTGGCAGCACTTTTCTCAATGTGAAAAACTCCGTCCCCACCTGTCAATTGATATATCATGTATGTCATATGTCATATCAACGGTATCAGTGTTTTCTCTAAAGTAAGCTATGTGGTCAGAATATATTGGCCTACACCTATTTGGTATGCTCCAGGTGAAAGGACTGTGACTTCTTTTTTCCCCTGCCAGGAATAAAGGTTTAGTCATCCAACACAGACAGAACATGTTTGGTGTAGTGGTTAAGCACCAGATCAGAAACGAAGAGACTGAAGTTCTAGTCCCGCTGTCAGGCTGAAGCCATCATTGACTTTGGTCTGCCACATATTATGGCCTGCCACATATTATGCATTAAACTGTATTCGTGCTGTGAGAATTTAGGAGGGGCTGCGGCATGAGGGATGTAGAGATATAGCCATAACAAATTCCTTTCAAATGTTCAAGGTCATCCTTTGTTCAGCATCTGTCCGGAAGCTGATGGGAGCAACGGACACATTGGCAGAAGGAGTCTGGTCAACGTGATGGACTTGTGGGTGTGGAAACAAGGGAATGAACTTTAAACTGGGTGGAACCCCCCCCCCCCCCCGGCAGCTTTAGATTTGGGTGTCTCCCAGATATGCCAACATAGCTCTGCTAATAAATTTAAACTTTGAGGAATGCTTTACCTCAGACTCTGATTTAATTTTGGATGCTATTTGGAACCCTGACACCTGCCTTAACCAGGAAAGCAGTTGGATTACCCTGGACCAATCTCTCTCAAACAAGGCAAACCATTTCTGAATAAGCTTACTGAGAAAACTACAGGACTAATTCAGGCAGTCACCATGAATCATGACTGACTTGAAAGCACCTCCCCCCTCAAAATCCCCCCAATATAATGAGTATAGTAATAGATGAGCATCATTTTCTTCCATCTGTTTAGTCTTTTGGTATGTGATATTAAATTTATCTTTGCTGAAAACATTGGTGCTTCACTTTGATAGATGTGTTGATTTTGCTTTCACTAGCTCAGTGTATTCAAATCATGTTTCATCCAACCAAACAAAATAAATACAATTATGTTCCTCTCAGAAGAAACAGATCATTTTTTACAAGAGGTTGTTCTGCACAGTTCATCTGTCTATCCTTCAATGGGTTTACAAGGAGCAAAAACCAAGGCACATTAAGAAGTACTGTATTGTACATGCAGTTATTAGAAAAGGCAGTTGTTATTCTCTGAGGAATTAAGCTCTCAAAAGTTGTTATTGATTTGCTATAATGAATTGTTGACAACAGGCTAAGTGGAACTTTATATTGGTGGAACTTAGTCTACCAAACCAGCATGTAAAACAAGCTTGAGGGCCTCTATTTTTCCCCCTTAAGCCAAAAATCTGAAAACCAGTTTTATCATGTGCCTTCTTAATTACATGATATAAGCAATGATATTCTAAATGTGCTATGGACCATTTTGAGCTCTTTGGAACTTAATTTGGTCAGAGGTGTAACCCTTTGAATGGCTTTTCCCAAGCATGACCTTCTCTGCTAGAGGTTACAAAAATTGTCTTCTATAATCTTTTCAGCAGCAGCATTTTAAAATCGTCAGCCCTTTAGTGTATAAGATAGTTTGTTGCTGAGTTTGATGTATGCTATGCCTTTCATGGATGAATTTTCATTTTTTTTCTGGGCTCATTCCTCAAAGCTGGCAAAAAGCATAAATAGCAGTAGACTTCCCAAAGCACTATTCCAGATAGGGAAGTCTTTGAAATGACTGATGAATGGGGATATGTCAAGTTAAAAGTCTACTGTCAAAGATTAGTTTGGAAAGAGAAGCAGATATTCCGTCTCTGCATCCCATTAAATATTTCATTCAACACTACATCCATTGAGCAATCGCAGAAAGTTCAAAGGCTATATGCAGTGATTCTTCTCCTTCTGTCATAAACCAACAGCATGTACAGTTTGTAGGTAGGATGAGTGAAAGGATGCAGGACGGAAGAGAGTGTGGGAGGAAGACAATAAGTTGGAAACTTTTCAGGAGTTTCAGCATTGATGGATTCTTCTGAAACATTTTAACTTTGTCCTCTGTCTAACTTTGGTTGCTAATATTTAACTCTTGAAAATTCAGACACATTATAACAGCAAGCAGAATAACAATAGCCCAAAATTGGAAAAGAGAAGAGGTACCAACAGACAGAGACCTGATTAAAAAATATTAGACTGTGCCGAATTTGACTCTTTAACACAAAAATTGAAAGATAACACGGAAATAAAAAACATAGCCACATGGGATAAGTTCTACAATTGGATCAACGCAAGGGAGAGAGATAAGGAAAAAAAATAAAATAAATAAAATAAAATAAAAAACAAAAACAAGACTGAACAAAAAAACAAAGAACTGAACAAAAATAATCATTTAACAATTGCAATATTTTATTTATTCGCTGACTCCTTCTCAGACCAAAATCAAATATAACTGTATAACAATTATAATACCAAACACAATATTTAGAAAAGGAAAACTGAGATTAACAATTGTACAAACTTAAAGAGATAAGATTTCGCTGATACAAAAAACCGGGAAAATAAAATAAAATATAGCTGCAAACTGGCAGCGGGGGGGGGGGGGAGGGGTGTTTGGTGTTACTGTTTGATGTGGCATGTTCGATATTACTGAAAACGATGATTATACGCACATGACATGAACATCTTGTTTTGTCAACATATTGTTTTGTATTGTCTTTTATATTTATAAATATTCAATACTATTTTTAAATGGTGGTGGGGAATGTGTGTGTGTCGGGGTGGTGGGCACAATTCACTATGCACTGTTTTATGTTGTGTGATATAAAAATTGTTTAAAAATCAATAAAAATATTTACAAAAAAAAAAAGAGAAACATGTCTTGTATTGCTGTTGCTGTGAGCCGCCCCGAGTCTGCGGAGAGGGGCGGCATACAAATCTGATTAAACTAAAACTAAACTAATGTTCAACTCATATTCATACATCTATACTCTACACACAAATATGTAACCATATATAGTTATTAGGCCAAACCAGGGATGGGTTCCTCCCAGTTCGGACCAGATTGCCCAAATAGGTAGCAACCCACTGGTGATGTCATTGATCTTATTTGGTCAATGTCAGTTTGAGGGCCCCACCATCTTTTTTAAAAAAAAAATTGTGAATTTTCCCCTGTTTGGATGGCTTCTCCTCTTCTGCTGCTTGAAAAAGGGCCCTCCTGCCCATCCCCAGGTTAATACTGACCTTTATTTCTTTGCCCGAAACACAGCTGATCAGCTTCTCAGCTATGTTTGGGGCTGAATCCTGCAACTGAGCACACATGGAAGCGAAATTGCAAAAGAGTATGCGATATTAACCGGTGGCGAAGGTAAGTAGAATTCACCCTTGGGCCAAACCTGTGCATCACACTCACACACGCACACATAGTGATGGAAAAGTTGATCAAAAGTTCATCGCATAAAATAAAGCACATCAGTGATCACAGGGATCAAAAGCTGATCACATAAAATAAAGCCTGACATAATATAATATGGATTGAATAATTCCAGAAGAAATTAAAGAACAAAGTACGCCACATAGTTATCAATATTTTAGTAGCAGGTGGGTTACTTTGGTCAACTTGCGTTTTTCTTAAGTACATAATAGATGAATGAACAACTTGTAAGAATTATGCATGCATGAAAACGATACTCCTAATTACAGCATCTGAGATTCAGAGGTGTAGATTTAATTTCTTCAGCCAATTTAATTCCTTTCAAAATGAAAAGATGGCACTGACCTATACAGTACTTCTGTCAACTGAAATATCAATTCGTGGCAAGGGCAGATCCCTAAAAAGAAAAAAAAATCTTCATATATGGGCAATTATCTGTAAAAATAATTAAATCAGATGCGTTGAAATTTAAACTTAAAATAGAAATCTGCCTAATAGAAATAAGTATTTTCTAGGGGAGAAGGAAAATATACTTAAAATGTAGCCACCCAGAGAAGTAAAACAGCATTTCCTCCCCTTACAACTGAAAAATAGTTGAAAAACATGCAAAAAATCCAACAACACAAAATACTGCACTATCTTGAGTATGGTGCAGAGTATGATCAGTTTATTCTGAAAGGAAAGCAACCATAAACTCATAACCACAAATTGCAAGATACATGAATATGGAGTACACATATCGGTATAAAATCTTTCCTATACTGTATTGACTTTCCTAATGAGGATTCAACATACAAATGCTTATCCAAGTTATTTTGCTTTATAGTGCAGGAGGTCCTCGACTCAAGATCATAGTAGAGCCCAATTCTTTCATTGCTAAGTGAGACATTAGTTTAGTGAATTTTGGCCCATTTTATTTATTTATTAGATTTGTATGCCGCCCCTCTCTGTAGACTCGGGGCGGCATACAAATCCTTCCTTCCATATTTGCTAAGTGAATCAATGCAGTGGTTCAGCTAGTAACATGACTGTTAAATGAATCTGGGTTCCCCATTGACTTGGTTTGTCAGAATGTCTGAAAAGGTAATCATGTGATCCCAGAATACTGCAACTGTCATAAATATGGGTCAATTTTGAGCATGTGAATGTTGATCCCACGATCATGGGGATGCCACAATGATCGTAAGTGTGAAAAATGGTCATTAATCACTTTTCTCAGTGTTGTAACTTCCGTTGGTCACAAAATGAACTGTTGTAAATTGAGCACTACCTGTAATGAGATGAATCTGTGGGGGTTTTTTTGTTTTGCTGTGGTGAGGTAGAATAATTTTAATCTACTTTTAAAAAGCCAAAAGATAATCCTACTATCCTGAGTGACACCTATTCCTTGGTAGGAATGTAAAGTTTACTGCTTTAATTGGCAGAAATGGAAGTAAATTACAAACACTTTTATTTAATTTTCATTCCACAGGTGGCCATGTTTTTTTTTCTCTCCACACTGCTACTGTCACCAAAGCTGCCCTATAGGCTGATTGATGATTCTGTTCCAAACTCTGACATGACAACATATGTCTAGCCCCAAGGAAAAAGCTCATCAAAACAAGTCAAAATCTGGGGAACTGCACCGGCTGTTCTATCCCCTGACCCATCTTGGCTTCTTTAGGCTGAAGCACTTGAGCATATTCAAATCTCTAGACTGCTTTGACCATCAATGAGGAAAGGATATACATGACCAGGAACAGAACTTTCTGAGAATCAAACCATGCTGTCTTTACATGATAGGAGCATGAAATCCCCATCTCCCCACCTCCAAATTAAGTGTGAGTAGGTGGGAAAGAACAATTCATCTTACCTTCACTAAATAGAAGGTGTTGTAAGCAAATAAACCAGCATAGAAATGATTTGCACATTCTGCTTATGAAAAGCATAGAGGTTTTCGGAGGTAATAGAGATGTGGATTGCATGCTGAATTTAGCTTTCTTCTTTTATTCTTTCTTGCTCCAATTTACTTCTTCTCACAATATCTTTATCCTTGTTTGATTCTCTTCTTTCTCTTTCTTTCTCCTTTCCCCTCCCTCGATGCAGCTACTCTTTCTCCTCTATTCAACACCACTGACAATATTACTACCCTTCAAAAAGACCTTGACTATTTATCAGAATGATCAATCAAGTGGCAACTTCAAATCTCAATCACTAAATGTTCAGTCTTATATATTGACACAAACTAGATGATCACGACCTTGTGGATGATTCTCACTCAGTAAAGGACCTTGGAGTACTCATCTCTAATGAACTAAATGGCCGAGCCCACTGCAACAGCATCACTAAAAAGGCATTAAAAGTGGTAAACCTAATCTTGCATAGCTTCTTGTCTGGCAATATTGTACTTCTAACTAGAGCATATAAAACATTTGCTAAACCAATTCTTGAATACAGCTCTTCTGTCTGGAATCTATACTACATATTGGACTACAGTAATACAATTGAGATTGCCCAGAGATATTTCACAAGACAAGTACTACACTCCTCCATTCACAATACAATACCTTTTTCCACCAGACGCATAATTTTAGTGTAAACCACTCCAAACCTGGTTGCAAAAAATTCAACTTCAGCAACAGTGTGGTCAATGCCTCTAATACAAACCCTGTAGTTTCTTCCCCAAACCCCCAAATCTTTAACCTTAAACTGTCTATCAGTGACATCACCCCATTCCGAAGAGGTCTGGAAGGGGTGTGTATAAGCGCAGCAATATGCCTACCGTCCCTGTTCTAGAGCCCCCATGTATTCGAAAAATATCATGTAGTCAAACCCATGTTTCTACTTATTATATATTCATATTAATGTTTCTACTTTGCCTGTAATCATATAAACTTAATTTAAAAAGTAGAATTTGGCAAATCAAGCCTAAATCAGGAGAGCTAAGCTATGGCTTTCTCAGCTCTTAATACACACTGCAGCATTCTCAAAGCTTCTGGGAGGTTTGGATTCACTTTTGGTTGTCGATGGTGGGGAAATCTTGTTTCACACCTGAGAAGCTTGTAATGCCTTGAAGCAGCCCAATATGACCTGAGATTTCTGGTATGTTGCTTTTTTTATTCTTGAACAGAGAAACAAAGAAGCTGGTCCCCAGCTGTTTTCCTTCCCCTTCCCCATCCCTTCTTCTGATGTGTTTGCTCTTGATGGCAGTTTGAAAAAGAATTGCACACCATGTTCCTTTGTGTCTTTGTCTTTTCATTAGCAGAACAGTGTCAGCGAGAGACTTTTGACATCACTATTTATTTCACAAATACAGTCTTTCGGGCTACCCACAGAGCAAAATCATAATTCCAGCCACTTTAATTTGTACTCAAAATAAATGTAATAAGGGGAACTTTTTGAAGTTCCACCAGTCACCTGAGTATTTGTTCTCTTAACATGTTCTCAGAAGACTGTTGTTATGAAAAGTGTTAAACATCTGGTCTGGGGAACTTATTAAAGCCAAGTCCTCGAGCCCACTGTAACAACATTGCCAAAAAAGCATTAAGAGTTGTCAATCTAATCTTACATAGCTTCTTCTCTGGTAACATCAATCTGCTAACCAGAACTTACAAAACATTTGTCAGACCAATTCTAGAATACAGCTCACCTGTATGGAACCCACATTATATATCAGACATTAATACAATTGAGAGTGTCCAGAAATATATCACAAGAAGAGTCCTCCACTCCTCCTCCCGCAACAAAATACCTTACTCTGCCAGACTTGAAATTCTGAAATTAGACAATTTATAACTACGTCACCTCTGAACTGATCTAACCATAATTCACAAAATCACATACAAAAATGTCTTTCCTGTTAATGACTACTTCACCTTCAACCATAACAACACATGAGCACATAATATATTCAAACTAAATTTAAACCACTACAAACTAGACTGCAGAAAATACGACTTCAGCAATAGAGTGATCAACACCTGGAATTCACTACCTGACTGTTGTTTCTTCTCCTAACCCCAAAATCTTCAACCTTGGATTGTCTACAGTTGACCTCTCCCCTTTTCTAAGGGGCATGCATAAGTGCACCATTGTGCCTACCGTCCCTGTCTACTATGCTATTGTCTTTTTTATCATTACTTTCTATGTTATGCTTCTACAATATAAACTACTATCCTATACTTGACTGACAAATAAAATAAATAAATTAAATAAATATTTGCCTAGTTCATCTACCAATTCAGCTTAGAAAGAAGTCCAATAACAAAAGCAAAGTTTATTTGAGCTATTGACTAATAAAATTTAGTAACCAGAAATCACTGTTTTATGTTGTGATTAAAAATGACTAATTCTTCAGCAGGAGTGCTGAAAACAGGTTTTGTGGTCACATGCTGAATAACTTATTAGGATGGCTGGTATAGCCCCTTATCTGTCTCTTCCCTGTGCCCAACAACCATTTCACATCTTGCGTCTGTCTTTCATATTCATTCTATTCATCCTTTTCATCCCTATTCACTTTCCCCCCATCTCTGCTTACTTGATATAGGGAGGACATCCAAGAACTTGGGAGGTTCAAGTTGTGTGATCATCTATATTTTCAATCTGGAACAGTAAAACCTATGAAGCAGCTTTTTGATCCCTGGGAAAAAAAATAACTAAGAGAAGGGAGGACTTAAAACTTCTGCCTGTGTCAGGGAAAACTCCTCTCTTCAAGTTTCATGCACCATGCTCTGAAACAGGAATGAATAAAATAAGGAACCAGATGTACGTGATGACCAGGCAAAGTCCAAGGAAAGGGTTACGTGCATCATCTACCTCAAATCCCTTTGCACCCACAAAAGAAGTCCAGCCTACCTTGAATTCCATTATCTCTTACCTACCGCCAATTTGATTTAATCATTAGTAGTTCAGATTCTTAAACATGTTATATGGTAGATGCAGAGAGCAGACTGCTCCAGTTTGGCAAGATTCTGTCTAAAGGTATGCAACAATAAAGAGCTTGAAAGAATCAACTCATGTCTTTCTTTGTTTTTGAGTCTGATGGTTACTTACAGGATCTATAAAGCCATCTATCTTAAATACTGATTCTAGGCAGTTCACAATACTTTCATTAAAACATTGCAATTTTGCTCTGAAGTTTTGAGATATTTTGGTACCACCCCTTGAACAGTCTGAATTATTCTGCACGCTCTGCAATTTCTCTGGAGACAACTATCTCTCCCTCTTTCTGATAATCCTAAGTCTGTTACAATTTCTGTTTCCTTTTTATTTTCCTATAAAAGCAATTAATTTCTGGGAATGGTATATTTTGTATGCAGCCAGCCATTTTGAGCTTTGCAAAGTCTTGTGAGGCAAATCAAATTCAAATTAACTCACGAAATAGTATATGAGGATTTATCAAGATAACATTTATGTTTTATGCAGCAATATTTTTCTAGCATGCCCTGGTATAGAGATAGAGAAGCTTCTGGTGTACATGTTGAACACTGTGTCAAAGGAACAGCATAAAACATTTCCTGTGTTTTCTGCCTGTCATCAATGTTTTGCTCAGATACAGCAAGTGACTTTTAAGATATAAGGTCATAGATTCACAATACGCTAGTAAATGAGAAGACATCATAAATGAAATCAGTTGGATTCATCTGATTAGTAGGTATCAATACAATTTTTTTTGGAAAGAATTCATTAATATTTTATAGTGGAAATTATTTTTAAAAAATAATAGGAAATGAAAGGGCATAATTATGTTTGGAAGTATTTTTTGAGGCAGGAGATTAAACATAACTAATGAATGATGAAAAATAGAAGAATTCAGTATCTTAATTGTTGTTCACGTTGTCTCATTGATGGTGCATCAATGTCTTAGAGACAGTTTATTTCAGTTGTTCAATAGATGAGGAAAATGTTTATTATTATTATTTAAAGTATTTGTTTCTAGAATACTTGTACATTTATATATATTTAATTTATGTAATCTGTTTTCTTGTAATCATAGGTTTATAGGCACTGAAATTTGGGAATAAAATATTACTGGAGAGTGATGTTTTAAGCCTAATTGTGTGCTGAATAAAACCTTAATTCTTCCTCTATGGAAAGGCAGCAAAGTCCAGGCTGAGTAAGCAAGCTGCAGAATTCATGACCATGTATGGAAAGCATTTAACTTGGTATGCAATATGAACAAAACCTATAGCTAACTTCCATATAAGGAAATATATGCCTCACTTTCATTCCAATCCAGGAAAAAGGCAAAGAATGGAGCTTCCGTTAATTATCTATAGGGAAGTCAGGAGAAGTTTGCCTTATATGGTGCAAGAGTGAATAGTAGTTGGAGGATGGCTTAATGTATGTGGCGTTCGCGAATTGGTTATTCTGTACCACATGTCAGGAGGAGTAAAATACAATAAAAGGAGAGATCTTGATTCATTCGAGGTCGTCTCATCGAGAAAACTTTCTCTGTCGCTTCATTCTGATGTGGCAATCATGGCATGCTGTGCCTCCCTAGAGGTAGACCCGCTGGGGGAGGGCTGCATGCCTTCACTGTTTGACTTGAGAGTGGCTTTTACTCAAGGTCATTTCCACTCCTTTGCACATCAGTCAATATTGCATACAAAGTGCATGGTGAGTTGCAATGAAAAATGGTTAACAAGTATCTAAAGGGTGCTTGATGGTCTCGGAGATTGATTGTATTCTTGCAGACATTTCATTACCTAAAGTAGGTAACATCATCTGTAAGGAATGGGGTTTGCACTCAATTTACATTCTAGTGGTTTGCCCTGTCAATGTTGATGAAAGTGATCCTGTACTTTTCTTACTTGTTTGATTAACCCTTACTAGCACTGATGATATTACCTAGTTTGGGTAATGAAACATCTGCAAGAAAACAACCAAGCTCATAAAGTCCCAAAGACCACCATTTGAATTATGAGCTACAAATATTCTCCTTTATTGATAACAACTATCTGTTAGTTGCTTAAGAAATTTACAGGTGGTCCTATATATATATTAAATAACTAAATATTTGTAGTAATCTTTTATCGAAACTATTATAAAAAAATGTGTTCATATGTAAATACTGTATATACTGTATGTCCGGGTCCTTCTCTGGGTCCCATCGACTAAACAATGCCATTTGGCGGGACCCAGGGAAAGAGCCTTCTCTGTGGCAGCCCCAGCCCTCTGGAATAAAACTCCCCCTGAATTTCCCCCACTCTTCCCGCCTTCCGCAAGATGTTGAAGAGCTATCTATGTCACCAGGCATTGAGGGACTAACTATCTCTTCCCCCACCACCACCTTTTTTCTGATTGTAATACATGAGAATGATGTGATTGTGAAGTAACGATTGATTTTAATATTTATGGGTTTTAAATTCAGCCTTTTATCTAATATTGGATTTGTATTCTGTATATTGTGTTGTTGTTGTTGTTGTTGTTGTTGTGAGCCGCCCCGAGTCTTCGAAGAGGAGCGGCATACAAATCTAATAAATATATAAATATATGTATATATAATTACATATATATATATGTGTCTGTGTGTATATACATGAAGTCCATAGTTATACATGAACACATATAATTTATCTTGTAGTTATATTATTATTTCTGACCTTTTTTTTGCATTTTTCCTCATTTTTTTAATTTTTATTCAAAAAAGAAAAAAAAGTAAAGGCTGATTCTTGTATCTTGTATTTGTATTTGTATTGTATCCTTGTATTTCTAGATCTATACATGAATGTATTCCCTGAATAGGACTACTAGCAATGTATAAATATGTATAAATACATATCCATATGTATAGCATTTGATGACATCTCTCACTGTACAAAGAACCTCACTTGAGAATAATAACGTAAGATATGTAACCTAGTAGTATATCTACTTTCTTGACCTGTTTTGTTATATTCCAACTCTTAATAACAATTTAGAGCTCTTAAATTTGAGAAAACAAATAAGATCTTTAATTATTGAACATTGTAAGTTTGAAGAACTACTTAGATATCAAACTGATTCTTCATAATTCATTCTCAAATTCCACAATATACATAGACATCTAAAATCTCAATTGTTAGACTGCAAAAAATAAAAAAGCTTGTTAGATTACTAAAGACAAGAAACAGGAAGAACTGAGGAGAGATGCCTGGAGCAAGAAGAGTAAAAGAAATATGAATAATGCTTAAAACCATTTTACCTGAAGGCCTTCTATGGCTAGTCGAAGCATACTTGGTGTCAGCTTAGAAGCCTGTTTGAAAGTGAAATTACTCCAGTCTATAATCAAAACAAATCCATTTACTTGAAGTTCTGGGTCCTCGATCATAGCTTCTAACGAAAGAAGGATGGCACGTAAAATATCCACCAGTGTATATCTGTCAACAGATAAAAGCAAAGATGGCCTTCAGCTAACCAATAATATTCAGAGGACAGAAGATAAGCCATTATTTTGCTATCACTAGGCAACATTTCAATATTTCAAGTGATAAAGATTTCATGAAATACGATTACTGTAGCTACTGTAACTATACACATATAATATTTCTTTAGGTTTAATAGTGTTAAGATTGGGAAAGTTAAACAGCAGCTATTCAGATGAGACCATACCATAACAGTAATTGTTCCAGATGGTCCAGCTCTAATATCATTTGAGCTACTCAATATCTCTTTCTTTCAAACTACATTACATTTTGTTCAATAAACTGAATCAATATTCATCTAGAATGTCTTTATGTTACCTTCAGCATCACTGAACATGCTAACACAAAACCTGTGGAATCTCCAAAATGTGACAAACCACATTTTCAATGGTTGTATGAATCAGCCTTTGAATAATCAGATCAGTCATTGCTGGGAGGAAGATGAAGAGAGGGAAAGTGTTCTTTAAAAGTAAACAAGATTTCTCTATGCATTGAAAAAAAGTAATCCACATCAGAATTTGTCATAAAACAGCGATTCAGTGTAACATCAGAAATGTTGGTACCATTTGCATTGGATAACAATCCCCCCCCCCCAATAGTTTTACTTCCTGAAAAACGTTTGGTGGTTATGGTAGACACCTTTGAACTGCAATGGTCAATTTTGTTATAAAAATAACAGCACAGAATAAATTATGATGAAAGTAGTTGCATTAAAATCTTTGCCCAGTGATGAACTATTTACAAAAAAAAAAGGTTATCTCATATTCATTGTAGATCTGTAATATGCAACATTTATTGACCTGGATGGGTGAAACCAATGATCCTTATTGTTATTTATGGTGACAGCACAGGGACAGTGGTGCTGATGGAGAGGCAGATATAAAGTGTTGGTTATGACCTTTAAAGCCCTGCACGGCATTGGACCAGAGTACCTCTGGAACCGCCTGTTACCGCACAAATCCCAGCAACCGATAAGGTCCCACAGAGTTGGCCTTCTCTGGGTCCCGTCGACCAAACAATGTCGTTTGGCGGGCCCCAGGGGAAGAGCCTTCTCTGTGGCAGCCCCGGCCCTCTGGAATCAACTCCCCCCGGAGATTAGAACTGTCCCCACACTCCTTGTCTTTCATAAATTACTCAAGACCCATCTATACCGCCAGGCATGGGGGAGTTGAGACACCTTTCCCCCAGGCTTTTTTATATTTATGTTTGGGTATGTATATGTTGTTTGCTTTTTTAAATATGATAGGGTTTTATGTGCTTTTTAATATTAGATTTGTTTTCTCTGGAATATTGTTTTTATTATTGTTGTGAGCCACCCCATGTCTTCAGAGAGGGGTGGCATACAAATCTAATAAATTGAAAATTGAATTGAATTTAAATTGAATTGAAAATTGAAGTTCCGCCACATCTGACAGATTTCATTATATTTTTTTCCGACTGAACATGGAACCACAACATATACATATTTTAAAGCAGGCTTTAAGGACTTGAAATGCCTGCCTGTTATGGAGTTTTCTTAAGCAAGCTTTCCACATATTTAAATTTAAGAAAATTACAAGTCCAAATCTCTTCAAGATGCCAAGGTTGGGAAACACTGGCATAGATAACACTCATCTGACCCCTTAGTGAGAAATCTCAAGGCAGGCCTGTCCTGCCTGAACTGCCTGCCTAGCTCATGATCATTCCGGCAGCCGAAGCAGTGGGATTGCTCAGGCCTGCTAGTTACAAGGAAGAATGTAATGATAACCTTACAGAGTGTCTCAATTAGAGCAAAGCATCTTTTCAAAGCTTAGCACAGCACTGCTGTTTGACTATTATACACATAAATCTAGGTAAGTGAGGATTAATACTTAAAATATCTTTAGAAGAAACTATATGTAGCTCACTGTTGAACTATGGAGTTCTTTATGAGCTTCATTATTTGCTTGCAGATATTTTATTACCCGACTATATAATATCATCAGTGCTGATGATGTTACATCATTGGGTTATGAAAACATCTACAAGCAAACAACCGAAGCTCAGAAAGCACCAAGTACTCTACCTTAGAGTTCTCTGAGATTTTTGTTTAGCCTAGAACAGGGTTAGGCAAAGTTGGCTCTTCTATGACATGTGGACTTCAACTCCCAGAATTCCTGAGCTAGCATGATTGGCTCAGGAATTCTGGGAGTTGAAGTCCACAAGACCTAGAAGAGCCAACTTTGCCTACCCCTTGCCAAGAAGATAACCTGCTGTGCTTTTAAAGCATAGAGATGCTGTATATTGATGAGAAAAACAGAATCTGCTGAATTCTATTTCTCATGTCATTTTTATGGATTTCCATGTCAAAGATAGTTTTTTATTCCTACCACTCAACCTGAATTTTAAATGTTTAGCATGAGGACATGATCTGCAATTTATGTATGGATGTATAAGAGACATGAGTGTTCTACAAAATCTATTTCCAACTTAATTTGAAAAGGAATTTGCTAACTGGACTTATTTAAATGAGAAGCTGATAGTGGCAGCAACAGATTGTCTATATCATGGTTCTTATTCCTTTTACAATCAACTGTCACTTCACTGTAATTATGACCCAACAGACAATTATGCATGCATAATAAATTTACAGACAAGCACATTTCTTTTATCTTAGACTTGAAAAGAGTGGAAAAAGTTAACTGATGGAACAGAAACATCTGAGCTATTCCACCTTATGCATGGAAAAAAAGGAGAGAGATGTCAGGCAAGATAAGAGGGCAAAGCCCTAACATATGTAGACCTGACTTTCTCTTTGAAAATGCATCGCTAAGGCAGATCCATCCACAGCAAAGGAGACATTCCAGAGGAATAAGCCAATATGATACATTCTCTAATTTCACTCATCTAATATTGCAAGACAGATATAGGATCAGCATGAGGGAGACATCTAAATGCAGTAGAAAGCAGACTAATCTTGTCAGGATTACAGAATTCTAATGGCATTACTTGGAGTTGATAGTTCAGTTTCCTGCTATGAGTTTTTATTTATTTGATTTTGTTTTTCATTCTGTTTTTAATTCATCAGCTTTCTCCTGCTCATGACTAAAGAACGTTTTAGCAGACTGTGTTATTGGAAATGCATCAATATATTTTAAGATAATTACAGCTGCAATGCGTACATCATTGAAAGATATGAAAAACCAGGCCTGGGACAGATCATAATGGATGACTTATATGGTCACTAAGAGTCAACTCCAACTTGATGGCACATAATCAGTTTTGAGATATTTCATTGGCAGACTCTGTGGCTCTGAGACATGGTTCTTGATTTTACAAGAAACTAGATCAAAAGTGAGTGTGACCCTTGTGCAAACTACTAGTGTTTTGTCAACAATGGTTTCTTGCCCTTCATACAATAGCAGCCCAATCATATTCCCCTGAGCAAAATGATGATTATTAAGAAAAGGTTCAATTCAACGGTTATTTTTATACCATGTGTTTTACCCTGTTACCAACACCCCATGTAGGAATTGCAGCATCTGACATTGGGCAACACTCTGGGTAATTAATTCTGATTCCAACTTCAAACGAGGTGAAACCCTATTTTTGAACTCCTACACTATTTAGGTCACCTGGAAGCCATGCTATGCCAATATAAAGTTAGGCATGGTCAAAAGAAAAGAACAATTGTTCTATGAAGAAACATCTGGGTTGTGTGCAGATACAACAGAAATTTTAATTTGAGCAGTGTAAGCACTGCTATAAGATCAGTGTAAATACTAGAAGATCAGTCTAGAACAGAAGTGTCAAACTCATGTCATCACGGATCATCACTTGACACATTTCCCATCCCCCTTTGCTAAACTGGGCATGGATGTGACCAGTGCATCACACATCCGGCTTGTGGGCTGGGAGTTTGACAGTCCTGGTCTATAATATGCTGGTTTCAAATCACTACTCCAATCACAGCCACACCCACTGGAGCTTGATGTTTTCACTAGAATGATAAAACTTTCTTTACTGATATGAGGCCAAAAGGTGTCAGAATGATGACAGCAACATCATGGCATTGTGCAATGAGCTCCACCCTTACTGTCTGTGCATGTGACATCACAACATAGTCTAAAAGGGGTGGGTTATCTCACTGCATTGCAACTTTCCTTGCTTCTCTATCCAAAAATGAAACCTCTATAAATGAGACATTCATTTTTTTTTCAGTCTTCCGGAATGGACTCTGTATCTACTGTAGATACTCCATGAAATCCTTTCTGGTAATGGCTTTTTTGATAGGAAAGACAGTGTATTATTTGTTAGCTACTGCTAACAAATTTAATTTATTATGATTATACAGTATTGACTTCTCAGAAGAAAGAAACAAGCATTATGGCCCACAAATGCCCAATTAATTCAATCATTCTGGTGTATTGTGATCCTTGAGGGAAAGCAAGTATGGGAGTGGGAAAAGATGACACTTACCATTTCATTTCAAGTGGCAAGCTACCTTGAGCCAACCTCAAGTGCTTAACCACTTCAAGACACTATTGTAAAATATAAAAGATGTATCCTGCCTTGAACGCCTTCAAGGAAGTATAAATGAAAGTAAAGTAAAATATATCGATGAGAAGTGAGTATAGTCTTGTTCATGAATCAGAACTCTTTAACTCAAAAGTGGACAAACCTCAGGCTGTGTGACATTCACAAAATGCATCATTTTGCTAGGATAAATTGGAGGGACATTAAAATTAATAGAAATTTTGCCAAAGCAGGTTTAAGTGTATCACTTCTCTGTTTCATAGATAAGCCCTTGTATACATGTTTCTGCTAAAGAAGATGATACTGAATCTGCCAAGAAAGAAGAAATGTAAAATTTTCCTTTAAATTTTATAAGTGTTGCTGAACATTGGGGAACCTAGCTCATTTGGAAAAGTACAAAACAGCAACATGGGTAACAACTTTGTCAAGACATTATTTCTCTCACATTATTCTTGCCTCAATGACTGAGGCCTAAATTGGGATGCCTGGAAGCTATGGGGGCCTGGACAGGGAACCAGAGACTTGGTAAGATGGAGTGGCTGTGGGTGTGAAGCCCCTCTACATCTGGGAGTTTATCATTTTTGGTCTTTGATGGGATTGAACTATCCAGGCAGACCTGGTGCATAATCTCAGGGTCCTCCTGGACTCAATGCTCTTGCCTGAAGAGCAGGTGGCACATTGTGGCTTGAAGGACATTTGCTCAACTGCACCTTGTTCATCTTTTATGGCCCTTCCTCAACAAGTGGATCCTTTGCTCTGTCGCTCACACCCTGATTAATTCCCATGTGGAATACTGCAATGTGGTCTTGAAAGGTAGGCTACATATTCCACTAGTTACTTCTCTTGAAAAGTACCTGGAGAATTTAGTTGGTACAGATTATGGTCACATGAGCAATATTGGGCGTCCCAAAGATGGTGCATGTAAGACTTCTGCTGTGCAAGCTGCATTGCGTGCCAGTTTGCTTCCAGATCCACTTCAAGATGTTGGTTATGATCTTTAAAGTCCTACAAGCTAGATCACCTGACAAGTGATCTATGGCCTATTATATTGGACCATCCTACTCTGTCAAGCAGGGAAGGTAGGCTACATATTCCACCAGTTAAAAATTTTCAACTGGCAGGAGGAAAGCCTTCTCTGCCCTTTGGAATATTCTCCCCCAGAGACGAGGGCTTCCCCATTCTCTTGGCCTTTTGGAAATTCTTGAAAAGTTGGCTCTGCTAAGGATAACAGAGAAGCACGCAGCCATAGGGCTGGTTAGCAATCTGAAGTCTTTCCCTTCCCTTTTGAATTTTAATTATTTCATTCTTATTTTTAACTTTCATTGCTTATATATAGGTTTTTATATTTTTGGGATTATTTATACACCACCAAGAGTCACTATGAAGGAGATGGACAGTTCTAAATATGATACATCAAGAAATGAATAATTCAAGAATGAACTTCTCAGAGATACCCAACTGGCACCAGTATTACAACTTTAAATTAAAATTAAGTTTCAAGGATTGTCGTGTACTGTCTTAGATTGCTTGCCAACTTTATCCTTAATTTGCCATTGCCATTATTTTTGACACTTGTACTTTTGTTTCAATATTTTACTGTTGCTGTTATTGACTAATATCAGTTGGATCTAGGGCAGGTTAGAAAATTTTTTGAATACATAAATAGTTGGCAAATCAGGTCAGGGGACAAATTGCTAACTGCATTAGTACCTGCTGTTCAGGTCTGAGGAACATCTAACTCATTGAGAATGAACATCTCACTGACGAGAAACCAAGGTTATAGATGAAAGGTTCTATTAAAATCAATTTCCATTTATTGTTTTCACCATCATCTTATGATTGAATCTCCATAGGCACAACTGATCTATGCATGTTGTTTTTTGCCAGAATTTCAAGTTTGGGGAGAACTTTCTTAAAATTAATCTAGTTCCTTCCCCTGAATTAGATTACAACAATAGTAGTTTGACTCCTGCACATTAAAATCAAATAAAGGTTTTTATGCCAATCCTATTGTAACTTTGTAATGCAGTATCATTGACATCAAAGGCAATATGAACCCATTATGTTGAAGTCAAACATATAGACTGCAGCACTATGGTGGATTCAAATGAGCATCTTAGCCTACCCCACCTTCCCCCCATAAGTTAAAACTTTTACCTGCTTTGGTCCCAGTTGGCAGCAAACAGCACCAGGATCTTCCGGCCATAATGATCGAGGTTAGCCAACCCTCCTGGGAAGCCATCCTTGAGTGCTTGCTTGATGCCTGGATCAGTGGCTTTGAAGCTCTTGAACATGTCAAGGTTCTGTTGACGATACTCAAAGTATTGGGCCAACAAGCGAAACGCTTCAAAATGCTGAAACTTTCTGGCCCGCAAGAAGCGAAGAATAAAGGCATCGTCTGTGCGAAGGAAGCCAATGTCCGGTCGGGTGATCACCATGTCCCGAACTTCTTGAATGTCTTGGTGCAGAGTGTCTGGGTTCTCGTTCAGTTCCAATCGGGCCTTCTCTAAGGTCTCTGGAGACAAACCTGCCTGCAAATGAGTCATCGTGCCACTTGGTCCGATAGTGGTTCTTCTAGTACAGAAGAAGGGGTGGAACCTCCGAACTGCCAGGAAGCCTGAAATTCAGTCTCTTGTTTCGATTTTATGAAACCCTCCCTTCCATTTCTAGTATAAAAGTTAGGTATTTCTTTGCTACCAACCTCTCCAACACTATTGCCTAATACGATTCAATTAATATATGTGCTTCAATTCCAATTTATCCTTTCCGTCTCCCAATTAACTACACACACATTATACCGTTGCTCTACTCTCCTTTCTCTGTCCCAAATCCCACCCTTCCAACATCTGTCCACAGCTTGAAGCTGCAGCAAAACTATAACTCAAATATAATGGAACTCAATTACTCTCCTTCTACAGCAATTGCCTGTTGATGACTAGAAATAAATGGCTCTGACAGGGCCCAAGCAAAGAGAATGGAGCGTCCTCCTTCCCATTCAACAGTGGTTTAAACAATCGAGTGAGCAAAAGAAAAACCACCACCACCCATTAAAAAAAAAAAGCCTTGATCAGCAGATACAGATGCCGGCCAGAACAAGGCCAAACAGCCCTAACAGTGACTTTGCCTGGAGTGCAGAAGAGGTTGAGATAATTAATCCCTCCACCACAGGCACACACTAATGTTTCCCACCCACTTCTACCTGCAAATTAGAGATCGTCACCTTGCTGCTTGCTGAAAGAGCTAAAGAACTGCAATTTCAATAAATTAAAATCTAATTCGGAGCCTTCAGGAAAGGTGATTTTTCCCCCTGCCTCCCTCTCTCTCTCTCTCTTTCTCTCTCTCTCTCTCTCTGAGCCATTCCAGTCTAGCATTTAAAAATCAATGGGTGGTAGGGTTCAAGAAGCATGTGCTGATCAGCCGGATAAGTTGGATTATTGTTTTTAATCAATTAGCTGTTTCTTCAGATACACCCACCCACCCCAAGCCTTTTAATCTCCGGATTCCTCTACCACGTCTTTCCACCCCCTCGTCCACTTACACAGTGACCTCATCTAGTATCAACCAGGCTTGCCGTCTGTCCCTCTCCGTCGCCTCTAGCAAAGGAGGGGGGGCGGGAAAGAACGGGGAGAGGTCGTGATGGTGGGGTGAAATCAGGGTCCTTTTCACTCACTGATGGTGAGCCGGTCTGGTCGCCTGGCGGGGATCCCAGCCACCCGCCGGAAAGAAAGGCATTCGGAGACAAAAAGGGACATCCAAGCGGTGCCTACCAGCCAACAAACACACACGCCAGGCAATGCGGCACTTCTCCGGCATCCATCAGCCGAAGCTGGCAACTCCTTCGGATGGGGATGCAGAAGAAGCAGCGGCGGTCCAGAAAGGAGCAGCAGCCGATCCGAATCAAGGACGGGCCTGTGGGCTGAGCGCTCCCCAGCTCGTCTCTGCCGTCCGCTCCCCTTTGCGCAATGGTGGTCCAGGCATCAGGGCGTGGAGGCGGCGTGTCCTCCTCGCCGGTCTCTCTTCCGGGCGGGGGTGTGCGTGGGGGGATGCGGAGCCTACTTGCCGGAGGAGAGGTGAAGCTGGGCGGCCGGCGGGGGGTGGGGGGGGGCAGCTGAGAGCCTCCCCGCTTACCCGCCCGCCTTTGTGTTCCTTTGCAGAGGAGCGGCCGGCGACTTCTGCTGTGGCTCTCAGCCTGGTGATGGATGCGCCGCTTCCAGCAGGTCTAACGTCAATCAAGACTCCCTGGGCGGCAGCCGCCGGGGCAAGTTTACTTCAGATCAAATCCCCCGCCCGCTCTTTTCCTCTCTGGCTCCGGAGGCTGGGTTTGTGGGTACGGGGCTGGGTGGGGATAGCCTCGGCGGAACTGCGCGGGAGGCGAGAAGAGCAGTTTCCCAATAATAGACAACCTCCCGCCCGCCGCCCCAAGTCCCACCACAGCTTGGCCTTCCACCGCATTGATTTTCTCCGGCACTTCTTACTCAAGCAGCGGAGGGCTTGTCTATCTTACTATTAACCCATTCCTCCAGTCTCAACCCCTTTCTCCCCTCCCCGTCCTCCCCCCCGTCTCTCACGCCCCCCCCCGCACCCCCGCCGCCCATTTGTTTGTGATGCCCTGACTGCCAGAGATCTAATATAGTTGCTAAAGGCTGTTTGGGGGGCATTGGGTGAAACGAGGCCTGGTCGATTAATCTTATCGTGCCGTTTCTAATAAGAAAAAGCGAGTCTCCCTCCCCCTTCCACCCCCCACTACACACGATTCAATATTGTGAAGGTATATTGTTTGTCCCGATTCCAACCAGCCACGCATGTGGAAAAATGACAAGGGAAACTGTCATTGACAGCATCTTGTTTTTAATCTTTCAGAAATGGTATCTGGGGCAAAGCTTACATACTGCCATCACAATGAAGCCAAATCTACTTTGCCCTTGTCCCCTTCAGCCCTCTCTCTCTCTCTCACACACACACACACATACACACTCTCTCTTTCTCTCTCTCTGTCTACCTACCTCTACCTACCCACTTACCTACCTACTGACCTTCCTACCTACCTACCTTCCTACCTTCCTACCTTCCTACCTTCCTACCTACCTACCTACCTACCTACCTACCTACCTATCTATCTATCTATCTATCTATCTATCTATCTATCTATCCCTATCGTCCTTCCTGTCAATGACTACTTCAGCTTCAACCACAACAACACACAAGCAAATAACAGATACAAACCTAATGTAAACTGCTCCAAACTTGACTGCAGGGAATAGGATTTTAGTAACCAAGTAGTTGATAACTACCTGACTCTGTAGTATCATGTCCTAACCCCCAAAACTTTTCCCTTAAACTATCCACTGTTGACCTCTCCCGATTCCTAAGAGGTCAGTAAGGGGACGTGCATAAGTGCACCAGCGTGGCTTCCATCCCATCCTAATGTTTCTTTTACTTTTTACTAGTACCATACATATGAATATTATTACTGTATACATAATGTTTCTTCTTATTTTTTCTTTTTTTCTTCTCATTATGTATATGAATATTATTATATCTTTACATACCTCCAATAAGTACTTGACAAAACAAACAAACAAATAAATAAATAAAATATCTACCTATCCATCCATCTATCTATCACCTACCTACCTGTCTACCTGTCTACCTGATAGGCCGCCCAACTCCTTCCAGAGTACAACAATCAAAAACAATGTAAGAAACAATTAAAACCCCTAAGAGTAATATCATTCATTTCTTCTTGGCGGAAGCTAGGTGGTGTTGTTCAACAGCAGACTCAGGCTTTCACGGCTTATATACATCACTGAAGTTACAGGCTATCTGTTATGTCTGTAAGTTGTTGTAGAGAACTAGGTGAGGCGGCATTATGTGTGCTGCCTCAAACTCCTGAATGAAGCACAGGATATACTACTAAGAAATAAATATTTTACATTCAAACACTGGGTTTAGTCAACCCTGGTTCCCAACGTGGGGCCACACCCCACAGGGGGGCAATCTCATTTTTAATGGGGGAAAGTGATCACCTTGGCGTCCTTAGCAACCTGCCGGTATACATGATGTCAAAGCTCCGCCCCCGGAATCTCTTGGTGGGATTCCCCATTCGGGTTCTGCCGAATTTTGCGTAAAGTTCGTCTGAACTTGCCGAACCCAAACACCGTTGGGTTCACCCATCACTAGTGTTAAGCAAATAGCTACATTTTCTGCCTAAACTTTGATTATTCCCAGAAGAATGGTTTTTAACCAAAGCTAATGCCTCTGGACTCCATTATATATTGTGTATATTTTTGCTTCTTCCATCATATGTCTTTTAAATATATGCTTTTTTGTTATGTTTTTTCACCTCATTCTAGTCTTTTATCATTCTTCCAATATTCCTTTAATATTCCCTATCTGGTGCATGTTAGTTTAGTTTCTACCTACCATTATTTATTTTCCTTCTCATCCTTTCCTACAGGAAGAAAAATAATAAAGAAATAGAAATGGAGAAAGTGATGGCCCATAATATTTAAGCCAAACTAATGAGGTCCTGCTGGAAGCTACTTCTTTGGTACAGCATTAGCTCTCTCGGTTGCAGAGAGAAATTTTTAGAAAGGGAATTTGACAGGAAGCTACCAGATATGTTGGGTAAAGATAGGCAGCAATTTAAAGGAGAGGTTCCATCTTGCTTGGCAAAAATACAAAAGCCTTCCCAGCCTCTGGCCCCACCCGCTTCCCTAAAGGTTTTTTTCCCTACTCTTTGGGTGACATGTGTCAGTTTGAAGATATGTTTAAAGGGCAAAAGCTTTATTACACGTAATCCTCAATTTACAGCCATTTGTTTAGTGATCAGAGTGGCACAAAAGGTCACAAAATTGGGCATGGCTCACTTAATAACTGCCTTGCTTAGCAACAGAAATTCTAGTCCTAATTGCTGCCATAAGTAAAGGACTATCTTTAGTTACTAGGTAAGATCTGTAACTCTCTAGATAGCTACAAGATTCTCAAGCCGAACATTAAGAAAACAGACATTTCATGATTGATAATCTCATGGTACAATTTATCATCTCCAGCTGCTTTTGATCGAAGCATTCATTTGTCTAGGATCATCCTGAACAATCTCCTCATGTTGTTTAAAATCATTATGTTAAAATTTCTCCATATTTTTCCCTCTTCTTTTCAGCCCAGAAAAAAAAGGCAGAGGAAAAAAAAGCATTTCCTCTCTTTTGACTTGACATTTAATGTTTATTTTTTCAAATCCTATGTGAAAAGTTGGTTTTGGTTTATTTTGCGGATTTCCCCAAGAAAACTGTAAAAATGTTTCTCAGATATATATACTGCTCAAAAAATAAAGGGAACACTCAAATAACATATCCTAGATCTGAATGAATGAAATATTCTCATGGAATACTTTGTTCTGTACAAAGTTGAATGTGCACAGCAGCATGTGAAATTGTCAATCAGTGTTACTTCCTAAATGGATAGTTTGATTTCACAGAAGTTTGATTTATTTGGAATTACATTGTGTTGTTTAAGTGTTCCCTTTATTTTTTTTTTGAGCAGTGTAGTATTCAGGATGGAAGATAATTCTTGTTCAGTTAAACAACTCTTTTTTTAGTTTCCCTTTTTAATCTGAAAGAAGGGAAAATGCCTTCATCAGCAAGTATATTCCAGGGCAGTAAAAGAAAAACTATTTTCTGCTTCTTATACCAGAAATCCTTTCCCACAAAGAAGACAACTTTTTCTTTCTTTGACAAGTTAATCTGTGTCCCACAACTTGCTGAAAAAAAGATGTGCACGTGGGTAGGAATGTTAAAATCGTTTGAGTGACAAATTTGAAAGCTTTTCTCCTTACTTACTTACAGTACTTACTTATTTATTTATTGCTTTCTGCAGCTATAGCTGAACTCTGAGTATACTTCATTAAAGTTAACCGGCAGGTTTTTTAAAAACTCAGTCTGAATTGAAATTTATTAAATTCTTTGTAGATTATCTGACTGCTCCCCTCAAATATTCTTCATATTAAATTCACTGTAAGTTGTCAGCTGCTTATTGATTGCCTTGTGTATAATTAGTTTTAAATACCATTTAATGACATGTATTGATTCGTTATTAATTATTAAGTATAATTTCAGCTTTGGACGGCTTGTACACATAAATCTTTGAATAACCCTTGCTAAGATCCCAACCTAATTGGTATTGTGAAAGGCTCCAGTTGTAATAATTTTAATGACATGTCCTCATGAAGTTGCCTTCTCCCTGATACCAATCCAAAGCAGAATACAGGTGAAACTTGAAAAATTAGAATATCATGTAAAAGTTCATTTATTTCAGTAATGCAACTTAAAAGATGAACTTAATTTATGAGAGAAACTCATTACATGCACGAAAAGATAGTTCAAGCCGTGATGTGTCATAATTGTGATTATTATAGCATACAGCTCATGAACACCCCAAATCCACAATTTCAGAAAATTATATTACATGCAATCAATAAAACAAGGATTGACATAGAAAATATTGGATCCATGAAAAGTATAAGCATGCATATGTACTCAGTACGCAGTACCCTTTTGCAGCAATTACTGCCTCAATACAGGTGACATGGAAGCTATCAGCCTGTGGTACTGTTGAGGTGTTATGGAAGACCAGGATGCTTCAATAGCAGGTTTCAGATCTTCTGCATTGTTCGGTCTCTCACACCTCTCATCTTTCTCTTGACAATGCCCCATAGATTCTCTTTGGTGTTCAGCTCAGGTGAGTTTGCTGGCCAATCAAGGACAGTAATCCAGTGGTCATTGCTGCAGGTTTTGGTGCTTTTGGCAGTGTGGGCAAGTGCCAAGTCCTGCTGAAAAATGAAGTCAGCATCCCCATAAAGCTCATCTGTGAAGGAAGCATGAAGCACTCCAAAATCTCCTGGTAGATGCTGCATTGACCATGGATTTAATGAAGCACAGTGGACCAACACCAGCAGATGACATTGCTCCCAAATCAACACAGACTATGGAAACTTCACACTGGACTTCAAGAATCTTGCAGTGTGGTCCATTAGGTCCTTGGTTTCTAAATTAGATGCAAAAGTTTCCAAAATCTGTGTTGATTTGGGGCAGAACAAGAAACAATGGATGGAAAATAATTGAGAGAACCAATTTAGAAATAAGGAGACATTTCCTGACAGCTAGAACAATTAATCAATGGAATGGCTTGCTTTCAGCAGTTGTGGGTGCTCTATCACTGGTGGTTTTAAACAAGGGATTGGAAAACCATTTGTCTGAAATGGTACAGGGTCTCCTGTTTGGGAGGGTATTAGACTAGGAGACCTCCAAGCTTCCTTCCCACTATTGTTATTTTTGCAATCCGGATTATGTTTTACTCCCCCATCCCTATACTTATGTGAAATAGATACTGTATGTCTCCTCCTGAGCTGCTTTCCAATTCCTTCTGCTTTTTTTGGATTTAAGTCACGTTTCCCCCTCAACTCTTTGATAATGAATTTGGCTAGAATTCATCAAGGTCATCTTCCTTATTTTCCACAAGAACTGACCAACATCTGGCCACCCCAGAGGCATCTACTCAAGTATTGTCTAACACATACTTTCTGAAGTGTTCTTCAGATCTTACATTAATTTGTTTGAAAGATCACAATATTTATGGGTTTTTTAAAATCAAATAACTGCTCTTTTGGATAATCTGAAGGATGGGAAAGACAGGGAGAGGAAGACAAAAAACAAGATGAGTGAGAGTTAGAGAGTGTGAAAGAAGCAAGTAAAAGAAGGGTATATCAGCAAGATGGAACATAACTGAGAGGCCAATACAAGCAAGAAAGTCAGAAAACAAATCAGAGATAGAAAGTGGGATAGAGGGAACTATTAATCCAATTAACAGGTTTTAAGTACAGGATAAAGTGCATGGGATAAAGTGAAACAGCCTACACCCATTCTCTGCACCTGCTAATCTAAATCCCATCTTAAAAAACCAATAACACATTTTCAAAAACGTGCTAAAGCAAAATTTCTAGTTATGCCCAATATTTCCATAGGGGTTTTAAGAACCCCTTTATTTTCCTGGAATGTTTATTGATGATACAGTACATCCATTTCTGAATACAGTGTTCCCTTGATTTTCGCGGGTTCGAACTTCGCGGAAAGTCTATACCACGGTTTTTCAAAAATATTAATTAAAAAATACTTCGCGGTTTTTTCCCCTATACCACGGGTTTTTCTGCCCAATGATGTCATATGTCATCGCCAAACATTGGTCCACCTTTAATAAATATTTTTTAAAATAAACTTTAATAAATAAACATGGTGAGTAATAATCTAAATAGTTGCTAAGGGAATGGGAAATCGCAATTTATGGGTTTAAAGTGTTAAGGGAAGGCTTGTGATACTGTTCATAGCCAAAAATAGTGTATTTACTTCCGCATCTCTACTTCACGGAAATTCAACTTTTGCGGGCGGTCTCAGAACGCATCCCACGCGAAAAGTGAGGGAACACTATAGTTCAAAAACTTTAAAAGCCAACACCCATTATTGATTGTGAAATTTTATTCAATAATGTACTAGAAAAACTAGTGTTTTATTACATAAGAAGGTAATTGTTGGTTTCTAAAATTTGTCCCACTCTTCAAAACCCTGATCAAATGATAAATATGTTTTCAAACATAGACATACATTACTATAATATCATAGGAAAGATCCCGTAATAAATGTATATATTTCTAAATGTCACCAGTTCTTGCTGACCTTTACTTGTACATGTTTATAATGTAATTGAGATGCAGCCTGCTGTCATTTTTATAAGCAGTCGCCAAGTTGTTAAATTCTTTTTGTGACGTTAACTTTGTTGTTTAAAGACCAAAGCTAAAAACAGTCCAACCAATGATTAATTATATAAATGAATTCCATAACCAATGTTCCATGATGGAATATTTATAATTTCATCCTCTCTGAGGATGATTACCAAATGTATTATGCATGAAAATGACAGATAAAATATTGTCTATGGCCACACTGCACCTCAGTGTATATGCATTTTGTCATTTAAATTTCTTACATATAAGATTTCTACAAATGTTTAAAAATACAGGGCTTCTGTAGCTGATTCTTGAATATGTTCAACATTTCAGTCTTTAGGTTGGACCTTAATAATAAATTGGCTTCCTGTCAAACTCTGAATTGTGCATTTTGTTTAACTGTATTCTTCATTCAGAACTACAATTATTAAATGGAAATTAAACAAAGGAAGGTAAGAATCTCAAAACTTGATATGACATCAAATGAAGGAAATCTTGCTTATGGAAACATACCTGTATTTGTAATTAGGCTGCAGTCATTGTCAGGGAATAAATATCACTGCATTCAGTAGAAATTAACTCAAGTACATATCAGATAAAAATATATAGAAACATAGAAACATAGAAGACTGACGGCAGAAAAAGACCTCATGGTCCATCTAGTCTGCCCTTATACTATTTCCTGTATTTTATCTTACAATGGATATATGTTTATCCCAGGCATGTTTAAATTCAGTTACTGTGGATTTACCAACCACGTCTGCTGGAAGTTTGTTCCAAGGATCTACTACTCTTTCAGTGAAATAGTTTCTATACAAAATTGAAACCTGAATCTAGGTGAAAGAAATGTTATTGAGGAACCTAATTATAATATCTACAGTAATATCTTCAGATATAATTAGGTTCCTTATCAACATTTTAAAGCTATGCAGGGTTATTCGAAAAGAATGACCGATTTCATGACACAATATTTTATTGAGGAAAAGTAATAGCCAAGTCACAAGAATTCTATTCACAATCAACTTTTATTTCTTGTCATACAAGTGTTCAATGTGGCTTTCACAACTTAGATAACTCCTCTTTCAAATGGTCACTGACTCATTATAGAATGATGCTTGAGAATTGAAGCAATGCGTCATGAAATCGGTTCATTCTTTTTGAATAACCCTGTATTTCTGATGTGTCTATAGAAGCCCATGTCACTTTCTTGGCAACAATATAGTCTTTATTTATTTTGGATGCTGTTATTGATTTGTTGTTTTTTATTGTTTTAAAATGTTTCAGTGTCTTAATCATAATCTATATTTTTTATTGTAAGCCACTCAGTCATTTACTGAGATAGATAGCTATAGAAACCGAATAAATGAATAAAGTCATATACAAATACAGTAGAAGGGATTTATTTCTGGAATTTTTTTTAAAATTGCAATTTAGTCCTTAACTCTGGAATTTCTTGTTGGTATCGCATACAACAGCATTTTTGCTATTTTAGTTTTCTCAGAACAGCCAGCATCATTTAGGTATTCCTGCCTATTGTAACTTTAGTGATTAAGTTGGGGGCAAGGTCTGTTTTTATAACATTGCAGATTAATATTGTCAAACTGGAAGCTAAAATACCTCAAAGGCTTTATGGCCTTTATTTAAAAGACAGGTATTCCACTCTTTTATATTTTTGGATTATAATTTTAACATCTTTGAGCCTCTTTCTGATCAGCCAAATTTTTACATCAGGGGTGTCAAACTCAAGGCCCGTGGCTGGAACCGGCCTGGGGGATGCTTAGATCTGGCCCATGGAGCCACCTTGGAAATAGCAAATGACCTCAAGGGGGCTGTGGGTGGCCCTCCCACACCCTGTTTTTACTGGCAGAGAGTTGCAGGAAGCTGTTGCTGTTGAAAACGGAGTGCAGGATCTCGTTTTCATTTGCAGAGTACTCAGGCTACCATAGGTGCTCCAGACAGGAATGCCCACCTTGGTCATGCCCATCCTGCCCCCTGAGGTCAAACAAAACCCTGATGTAGCCCTTAATGAAATCGAGTTTGACATCCCTGTTCTACACATATTACAAATGCAGCTACACAAATTTATATTTGTATTTCTTTTCAGTTGATCTCAGAACGCTAGCATAGCCTTTCTGTTTTCCATCTCTGTTTCCAAATGATGTGACATTTTCAGTAAGCTATGCATCACTATCTCAAAAATATTTTTCCTTAATAGTCCCTACAGTTCAGATTCCATTAGTGCACATATGGTTTTAGAATTTTTATGCCATTATGCATATCTTACACTTATTTTATAAAAAACTTCCCATTTGTCCTTTTACCAATATTACAATATAAATCTTCTGGAGAACTTTGTAATCTGTCTTACCTTTTGAGTAACTGGGTTCATTTATTGTCCTGGTTACTAAACTGGTACAAGCTTACGAGTAAAACCTATGCTTGTTTTTAATGCTAAGGTAGAATAGCAAGACTTGCCTTTGTTGGCAATCAGTTGTCCCTAATTTTCTTTTATTTACATTGTTATTAACTATTGCACAATACGATTCCTTAACCTAACTTATTTCTCATCTGTATCTGGTGCAGGATGCCTTTCATCCAATTGTCTCTACCATTATTTCTAACAGTCAGTTGCTCAAACAATTTCTGAAAGTATACAGAAGAATGCAATGCACATGGCATTCTTTAACTGCAAGATCTATATTTCATAGGACAGGACATTTAAACATTGTCAACTTGTTTCTGTATAGTCAGACACATCTTTCTTCATGAAAAAAGTTGTGTTAACTTTTAGATTTAGGATTTTATTACCTGAGGAAGTCTTAATCTATACTTTTGTGCAACATTGTTGTTGTTGTGGTTGTTGTTGTTGTTATTATTATTATTATTTTATCACAAAAAATAGTAATACACAGCAAATGAGATTGATATGCTGGATTTTATATCACAAGATCACAAGTCGAAAACTTCCCAAGCGTCTAGGACTGTGTCATGTATTTTCATATGATGCATGTAGATCTATATACGGTGGATTTTTGCAACTTACAGATCGTGATTTTGTCATTGTTCATTGTTTTCAAATGCTAGCTAAGGTCTTTTGCCACAGCACCCAGTGTGCTGATTACTACTGGGACAACCTGTACTGGTTTATGCCAGAGTCATTGTAGTTCGATTTTAAGATCAGGATATCGGCTAAGTTTTTCTTGTTGTTTTTCATCAATTTGACTGAGGTAAAATTTTCCTGTGCATTTATATACTACTATTGAATATCCAAAATATACTATTTAATCCTATGTTCTTTCTTTTTTTCTCTCTCTCTCTTTCTCCCTTCCTTCCTTCTTTCCTTCCTTTTTTATTTTTTTCTTTCTTGTCTTTCTCTCCCTTCTTTCCTTTCTGGAGGATGTGCTCATTTCAGGGTAGCACTGGGGTTGGAATCATGCATGGCAATGAACAGGAGTGATTTAAAGAGACAGACAAGCTGGGGTAGGGGGGACTTGTTTGTCCCACTTGAACCCTTGAGAGGAGCCGGCCACACTTGCTTTATACTGAGGACGGGCTCATTTCAGGGTGGTGGGGTGGGTTAGGGGGGGGGGGCTTGCTTCACTTTTGGTTTGCTTCCTCCCGCACTGCGTGGCTGCGCCTGATGGGTGCACATATACATAGTGCAAAAGCTTTTTTTAAAAATTAAAAGCCAAAAACAAGATGGCAATGAATACGTGGTGCCAAAAACTTGCCTTCTGCACATGCGCAAGAGAAAAAAAATTCAAAATTCAAAAAAAGAGATGGTGGCACCCACAGACCAGCACCAGCCGAACTGGATCTGACTCCATCGTGACGTCACCAGAGGGTTGCTACTGGTTCAGGTGAACCAGTCCAAACTGGCAGGAACCCACCTCTGATGCAGAGATTCACTTTTTAAAAATTATTTATTTATTCTTTGTCCAATATACAATACATATGAAAGAGAATAGACATTAAGTAATATATATAATGATAGAAGGTAAGAAAGAAGAGAAGTAGAAGGAAAGGAGAGAAAAAGTGTGATATATGAGATAAGGAAAGAAGATTGGACAGGGGACGATAGGCACATCAGTGCACTTATGTACGCTCCTTACTGGCCTCTTAGGAACCTGGAGAGGTCAATCGTGGAGAGTCATGACCTTAGTCATGACCTTCCTACTGTCATGACCTTCCTACTGTCGTAAAATCATGGTGTGTTTATTTTGAACACTAACAAAAACTATACCTAATCTATATTGTAGTTCTACAGGATATAAAAACAAAATCAGAAACCAACAGTTCAATGCATAATATGCCTCTTGTCTGGGCATAGCCTGTTAAATGAAACCTGAAAATAATCCATCTCTCTTGGAAGATCCATATTAATTCAGGACTGAAGCAACGGCCCGTGTAGTCTGGTGGTTTTTTTTTTAAAAAGTCATTTTCAGTAATGATTACAAAGTGCAATGGAGAAAACATTCATCACTTTTCTGAATGTGCTAGAGTAGTAAAAAAAAAAATTAAGTGGTCATTAGGATCCCAAAAGGAAAATAATAGCAACAATAATGTACAGGACATTATAAAAATTAATGGTTTTGTATGTCAATTAATGCAGCTTCTAGATTTTTTTATTTTTGCTGCTTTCCCGGTTATTTAAAACCTGTCTTTGCCACCAGGCAAATAATACTGCCCTGATAAATGAATAAATCTTCTCTTCATATAACGTCAAGATGGAAGGGTTGGGAAATCATTACATGTTTGATGACAGTTGCAATATCAAACTGATTTATAAGATGTGCTACTTCCACGAGTATAAAGCAAAAATGATAAAAAGACATCAATAAAACTATGCTTACATTCATCAAACGAAAAGCAATAGAACATAACTATAATATACATATTGAAAGAAAAATGAGCACCTCAAAATGGCTGGAGTTTCCCCCCGTCCATTTTCTTGTAGCAAACAGCATTTTCAAAATGAAGATACAATCTATGACAACTGTTCCCAATCTAGCATCTTCCATTTGTGTTGATCCTTCAAACATTTTGGGTGGGCATTCCAGAACTGCAGTTCAAAGACATTTGGAGGGCATCAAGTTTCTGGCCTAGTTTCATTTCTATCTTGATTTAAAAAAAAAAATACACCCCTGCTGATGCATTTGCAATCATTTGCGGAGAGGGGCGGCATATAAATCCAATAAATCTAAAATGGGTTCCTTCCCCTGCGAGAGGGAAAGTCTCATGAAATCGTTTTGCTGTAAATTATGTCAGGCCCCACAGAATAACCTAGAATAATTAAATAAGAATAATCCAGGATAAATAAATACTGAAGAAAATAATTTGATTTGCAAGAACAAATAAGTATACCTGACAGATTGTTGGTTTTGAACATGGTGCCACCTATAGCTGAAAAGGCAGCTCTAATAAATTAAAGTTAGCAGTAGCATTTAGACTTATATTCCGCTTCATGGTGCTTTTACAGTCCTCTCTAAGCGGTTTACAGAATCATCATGTTGCCCCCAACAATCTGGGTCCTCATTTTACCCACTTCGGAAGGATGGAAGACTGAGTCAACCTTGAGCCGATGGTGAGAATTGAACTTCTGAACTGCAGCTAGCAGTTAGCTGAAGTAGCCTGCAGTGCTGCACTCTAACCACTGCACCAACCCAGCTCATAGTTGCTCTTTTCTTGAGTCATGCTAATCAACTAAAACACAAGTTGAAACCGTGGGGATTTAAATGTGACACAATTCAAAATTGAAAGGAAGAAAATGCAGTTTGAACATATTCAAGATTCTTTCTGATAAAAGTTTAGATCAGAGACTATAACAGAGAGCATTGGAACTCAAAACTAAAGGAGCAGGGGCAGGGGTGGGGTTACTGCCCAGATGTGGGGGGAACACAGTGGGGTAGCGAAAATGGAGCTCCACCCCAGAGCACCCAATTTACATTGAAAGATGTTGAAAAAAAATGCAGGGTGTCCTGCATAAGCCGCACCCACAGTGTGGTAGTGAATATTTTGGTAGATCTTCACTGAGCAGGGGTGAGTTCCTCCCAGTTTGCACCAGTTTGCCTGAACTGGTAGTGACCCACTGGTGACGTCATGATAATGCCACTGGATCAGTCAGGCCATTCCGTGGGAACCCTCATCTTTTATTTGATTTTTTTTTCAATTTTATTTTTGGAATTTTTCTTCTTCTGTGCATTGAAAGAAGCTGGAGTTTTTGGTACTGCGCATGTGTCACCATTTTGGTTTTGCTGTGGTTTTTTTAAATTTGGGGTGTTTTTTTTTAACACTGTGCATGTGTGCATGCACTTCGCCCGTGTGTGGCCATGCAGAGTGGGAGGAAGCGAACTGGCAGCGAGGTAAGTTGGAACCACCCCTGTGAAGGTGGTCTGGTGAACTGAGGATAACTTTGTGAAAGTTGAGTTGACCACTGTGGCAAAGAATGAAGTACTCAAAAGAAGACTGCTTCCTTGGAACCTTTCCTGATTGGACAAGGACAGGAGGTTGTTCATATGTGCTCTGGACAGTTGTTTCTCACTTGGAGAGTATGGGACAGCAGTTTTCCATTACTTTCAGCACTGGGAGATAGTGGGATTAGGCATTTTGCTCATGATTGCTGTGAAGCTTTTTAAAAATAATACTAAGTTTGCAAACCTCACTTTCTAATCTCTTTTGAAGATCCTCTGTATCCTCAGCTTGGACTTTCTAGTAGCTGGAGATTGAAGAACACCCCCTCCCCATGTTTCGAATACTGATTTATTGGGCACTACAGCATTCCTAGGCATCCCTGATCACATCTTGCCATATCAAGTATCATGATACAATTAAGGGATCAGTGGACATCTTCTTCACATCCTCAGAAAACTTAAAAGCTAGCCCCTCTTTCTGTGCCTTGTATGCTGCCTTCAAATCCCACAATGAAGGAGAATATCCTCTCAGCCCACACTGAGCACTTTGGTATGGAAATGTGTTAGCTGCTGCTAAAGAGCCTGTATGAGCTTTGTTTCCAATGATGCCAGGGGAAAAAAGAATTGTTGACATGTCTTCTGCACAGCAAAAATGCATCCTTCCACACCTTTCATCTCCCTCTGATGCTAAAATTCTCAACCTTATCTGTCAGCTATCTGGATGCTGTACTTTGTATATGTTGCAGCTTCCACTTTATGTTCAAAGGCAGCTTCATATAGAGTACATTGCAGTAACGCCACTGGTGATAAAAGGCATAAGTTACAGATAGAATGCCTCCTGATCCATGCAAACCATAAATGGTTGTTGAAGTTGTTGAACGCCCTCCTGCTTCTCCTGTGACTTGTGACACGATTCTATCAAAAAGCATATAAATACGACTTGCCTGCCAGACACACATCCAGTATTGGGTTGCTACATGGATGGGAGATGCAGTTTCGGTAGCGAAAATGGAGCTGCGTGCGCAGGTCCAGTTCACCAGTGGGTGGGCATGCACATCGGAGCAAGATTTGATTCCTGCGCATGTGCACACCAGGATTGCAGAGCTCCATGGGAAGTACAGTGGTAGCGGGCAGCGGTAACTGGAATCCATCACTGAACACATCCTTGGCAGTCTGGATGACTAATACGTGCAGGCCATCAAGAAGAACCTGTGCAGCTGGTAGTGGGTTCTTCCAGAAAAGAGGCCGACATGGTGATATACCAGCAGCCTGTGCAGCTGGCACCTGAGTCAGACAGTGAGGAGGCTGGCGAGGTCTTGGTGCTAAAGGCACAGGTTCAGTCAGGGCCTTCGGCACCTCTAGCACCTCACATGAGTGATGAAGAAGGTGAGGAGGAACCTTAATACACGGGCCTGCAGAGCTGCCAAAAGGCAGGAATGGTTTCTCAGTAGAAGGTCTCCTTGGGAATAAGGCTTGGGGTTAAATGGCCACTTCCTGTTCTGTCTGGGTTCCCCCAGATGTCAACACCAACTAAAAAGAGTATCCAGACACGCTGGTAAAAAGCAAAGTCATTTTATATCTTTGAAAACAAACACAGATAACAAAAATTGTTCTTACAAACTGGAATGCTATGAAGCTTCACAGAAGAGTCACGACGGCCAGACAATACAACAGGCTTCTTGCTGGCACACAAACCACTGTAGATAATAAAACCCATGCCTCCCCCAAGTTTTCAGCCTTCGAGGCCACAAGCCAGAATCAGAGACGCCAAGGATCGAAGCAAGGTCACAGGACTCCCAAAAGATAACTCTCCACAATACAGGAAGGGCGGGCCTGCCTTTTCAACCTTGCTGAGGAGAACCACACCCAAACCCAGCTGTTGCCTATTAGGGATGAAAATACCTGGCTAATTGGCCTCTTCTTTGTGCTGCCCTTCTCTGCCTCATATCTATGATGGCTTGTGCGTTCTCATCTAATGACTCCAGGCTACTCGCTGGGGAGAGCTCCCCCCCGGGGGTCTCAGGCTGCTCTCCCTCCTCCTCGTCCTGACATTCCTCTTCCCCGTCTGCCTGGTCCTCCTCCTCCTCCTGTTCCTCGTCCTCCCCCTCTGAGCATGGAGCCGGCAGAGTTCCAGCCGTTCCCTGAGGAGCCTCAGACTGAATCACAACACTTCCCAAGCCTACTTAAGGAACGAGACAATAGCAAAAAACTCTTTAGGAAGCAAAATGTGTTTGTTCAAATGCCTTTGTAGTCTGAAAAACGTCTGATCATCTCATCTGTTTTGGCTTTCTTCTTGCGAACTGCTGCTAGGTATTTTGACAACCCTTGTAAGCTTCTTGAGATATCCAGGACTAATTGCTTAGATTTAATTTATGACTTTATGGACTTCTGCTAGCTGTTAATTGTCAGGATTAGGGCCATACTTGACATAATATTCCAAACTGCAGAAAGACGAATTGCAATCCATGTAATGACTTTAACAGTATAAAACTGCTTAGTCTCAGTGAATCTACAGATTGTAATGCAATCTGATTGGCTTACAAAAGTATATACCACAATGCACTTTTGCATAGGTATGGCTTTTGAAGTAGTATGGCTTGTGGCTTTTGAACTAGAGTGGCTAAAAGATATTACGGTTTAGTGTGGCTTAGTTTGGATTAGTGTGGCTTGTGGTGGTTGAAGAATATCATGGTTGAAGTATTGTAACTGAGAATAGTAGATTGTGAGTATTTTGTATAGTAACTGCTAGAGAGAAATAGCCACAGTGTAAATAGTTAGTTTAGGTTTGCTATGAAAGAAGTTTCCTAAGAATTTTCCTAAGAAACTCTGCAGTACTTGTCTTCAATTATCTTCAAGACAGTGGTTCCTGATATCCTGGTCTGAGGCAGATTGGCTAGCTACTTTGGCTATGTGGGTGAGCTAGCTTCTGCAACATGTTACTCCAATATTAATGCTGTTTAATAGCTGATTTTTCAAGAAAAGACTGCTTTAACTTGTGTTTGCGTGTGTCAACTTCTAATCAAGTTTATTAGTAGTTGTTCATTGAACAAACATATGTTTGAACAAACTGTGTGTGTGCTACATTCTTTCTGCTCCAGACAGAACCGTTTCTGCCTTTCCAAAAGGATCTAATCTAATGCTATTTATAGGATGTGGGTATCAATCCTGCCTTCTCCTTCTTTACACTGCTTGACACTTCAAACAAGAATCTCAGTGGAAGAAGAGAGGTGTATTGCTACTACCTTAAGAAAGTATACCTGGAGGGGACTCAGTTGGATCTGCCTTTTTCACAAGGGGTCTTTTTATTTCACCATCTCTCACTGCCTCCCTGCTCCAGGACTAACAGCACCTTTGACATTGGCTGTCAACCTTCAAGGCAGACTAGACTAGGAAGCCAAAGTTATGAATAATAATACTCCTTTTATTATAAGGTAACCGAAAAAGAACCTTGCAAGCTTGTGTATGCTTCCCACTTCTCTTCCCTTCCTTTCCTTTAACTTTGTGAGAACTATGGGCAGTCAAGTCAGAGACATTTTCTCAAATTACATTTCTGCTTTGGACTCTAATTTATTTTATCTGAATGTGTGTTGGTTGCCCCTCTTCTTCCTCTTCCTTAAAGTCATTCCTACTTTCCATTAGACCAGAGTTCTTTTGGAAGAGCTTCTGTGTTTGTCTGCTCATATTACCTTGACACTAGCTATATCAAGTAGGGAATATTTACTATTATCAGCATTATGAGTAGAGATGAGTTAGAAATCTAATTGATAAATCAACACTGCATACATACTAGGCTGTGAGAGAATAATCTTTATCTATCAGACCATGACTTTATTTTTTTATTATTTTTATTATTTGTATTTATTTATCTATCCCACCTTATTATTATTTTTACAAACCAAAGCAATGGACATATTCAACACATCTTCATCCTCCTATTTTCCCCACAACAACAAATCGGTGAGGTGCATTGGGTTGAGAGAAAGCGACTGGCCATAAACAAGCTACTGCTCAGCTTCATGTTGTTGTTATTGTTGCTGTTGTTGTTGACACAATGATACCTCTCTGATCATATTAAGAATTCATTTTGACCTATGCATTTCCCATTTCTAACCCACACATTCTTTTCTGGTAGGCAGAGTGAAGTGTGGCCCACATTATTATTATTATTATTATTATTATTATTATTATTATTATTATTATTATTATTATTAGAATTTGTATGCCGCCCCTCTCTGCAGACTCGGGGTGGCTCCTGCATCCAGACAATACTTTCTCCATATTCACTACAAATTTCTCAAACATATAGCTAGATGATTTAAAGTATGACCAGATGGCCCTGTAACTGTTGGGTTCTCTCTTAGGCAAATGCAGCTGTCACATCCTAACATCTGCATAAAGCCTTGGGAGACTAATATCCTTTTCATTCATTCTGCTGGGACAAACTTCATGTCATTAACATTCAGAAGAGAAGGAGGTGTCAGACCAGAGAATTAGTACTAACGCATGATAACATACGGCCTTGTCAATCATATACCAATCATTAAACTTACTGGCTGCCAAGATAGATTTAGAAGAAATGCTACACTGAACAGAAGGGAGTGCCATGTGTCTGTTTGTGATTCATCCTGTATAATCATTCTTAGTGCAGTAAGCTAATTAGATCCTGCTCTGTCTTGATCCTCTCAAGATTTAATGACTTCACATTTAGGCTTCAGCAGGCAAGTTTTGATATGATTTGTAAACCATGGTTTATGTCACAGCTTTATACCAACAAACTATTTATGGATTATGGAAGAAATATGGCTCATCAAGATGTGATGATATTAACCAATTTAATATATATTTTTATTTGTTTTATTGTCCTCAACTCTGGAAGCCAGGTCTTTGCTGAAGCATCCTCTAAGTCTCTACTTTCATTTCACAATATTACTATTTCTACAACCATAATGATCCTGCTAAACATGTATATTTCCTCAGGTGTCCTGAATTAAATGTCTCGAACAGGGGTGTCAAACTCAAGTTTACTGAGGACCACCTCAGGGTTGTGTTTCACCTCAGAGAGTGGGCTGGGCGTGGCCATGGTGGGCGTGGCCATGGTGGGCAAGACATGGGACTTATGTGGGGGGGGAGGGAGGGAGGAGAACACCTATGATGGTGCTAAGGCAGGACTTCCCTCAGACTCTCCCGTACTAAACTTTCCCTGCTGGATTGGTCCTGGAGGACGGCGCAGGCGAGAATTTGCTTCCGCACATGCGAATCCAGCTCGCAGGTATTTATTTATTGATTGTATTATTATTAATTGGATTTGTATGCAGACGTGTTCCAATCAGCTGGATTGGTCACAAAGTCCATATTAAGACCTGGCTCTGCCAGATGGCTTGGGGCCTCAATGGGAGGTGGTGGATTTAAGTAAGAGCTAACCCCATGGCTGCCCACTCCATACATCCAGCTGCCTCCTTCTCCATCTTGTGTAAGTGATTTAATTCTGTTTATATTGTAATTTTATTTCGTATATTTAATGTTTTTACATTGTAAGCCTCCCAGAGTTGCTTTGAAATAAGTTGGGAAAAAGGAAGGAAGGAAGGAAGGAAGGAAGGAAGGAAGGAAAGAAATAAGGGAGTCCTTGATTTACAAGTTCATTTAGTGACCATTCAAAGTGACAACGGCACTGAAAAAATGTGACATGACCGCTTTTTCAGTTACTACCTTTGTTACTTCCTCATGATCATGTGATCAAAATTGAGTTAGTTGGCGGCTGGTTCATATTTATGACTGTTGCTGTGTTCCAAGTCATGTGATCCCCTTGTGGAACCTCCTGACAAGCAAAGTCAATGGGGGAGCAAGATTCACTGAACAACCAGGCTACTAACTTATCAGTTGCGGTGATTCACTTAATAACTGTGGCAAGAAAACTTGTAAAATGGGACAAAACCCACTTACCAAGTATCTCACTTAACAACAGAAATGCTGGCTTAATTTGGTTGTAATTACCTCCAAATAAATATTCCAAGATCAATTTGGGATTGTTGTTTATATTGTCCAGGCTGATAGCCATTTGATGTCTTTTTTAAATAAATATTTTAATATTAGAATACAAATACTTACCAACAAAAGATACAGCTGTGCAGGGGTAGGTTCCACTTACCTTCGCCACTGGTTCACATTGCAATGTTTTGCTCACGCACACTCCATTGGCACATCTGCATTCTCTCAGGAAATTTGGCTTCTGCGCATGCTCAGTAGTTGGAATCAGCCGAAACACTGATCAACTGTTCTTCAGGCAAAGGAATAAAGGTCAGTTTAAACTCAGGGGGGGGCGTGAAGGCCCTTTTTCAAGTAGCAGCAGAGGAAATAATATCCAAACAGTAAATAAATTCATCAAAAATTCTGAAAAAAAGATGGTGGCGCCTAGGGATCGGCACGGACTGAACCAGATGCGTGATGCCATCCTGACATCACCAGTGGGTCACTAGCAGTTCAGGCGATCTGGTCCGAACTGGGAGGAACCCATCCTGTTGGAGTAAAGTTTTGCAGAAGCTAGCCCACCCAGATAGCTAAAGCAGCTAACCAGCTTGCCTCAGACCTTTGTCTTGAAGATAATTGAAGAGACGTACTGCAGTGTTTCTTAGGAAAATATTTACTTCTTTCTAAGCAAACCTACATTAACTATTTACACTGTAGCTATCTCTCTAGCAGTTATTATTATTATTATTATTATTATTATTATTATTATTATTTAGATTTGTATGCCGCCCCTCTCTGAAGATTCGGAGTGGCTCACAACAAGTTATTATACAAAGTACTCACAATTCTCTATCTACTATTCTCAGTTACAGTACAATATTCAGCTACAAGTCTTCAGCCACCACAAGCCACACTAATTCACAAACCTCTCTAAACCATACGAAGCCACAATACCACCAAGCCAAGCCACAAGCCACACCTATGCAAAGGTGCATTATGTATATATACTTTTGTCAGCCAATCAGATTACATTGCAATCTGCATATTCACCGTGACTAAGCAGTTTTATATTGTTGGAGTCATTACAATTTTACTCTCTGCAATTTGGAATATTGCTTGAGGGAGGCCCCAATCCTGACACACCCCTGCAGTAGTGTTTATAGAGGATGGAAAGAATCAACACCAGTGTTTCAACCAAGGCAATTCTAAGATGTGCAAACATTGCCTGAATGCTGTCATACTTTCCTTAGATATTCATGCTTGAAAGATCTCTGCCAGAGCTACATGAGCTCTTGCTTCCAGGGGTAAATTAAAAAATCATTAATTTAGGAGAGAAAACATACAGAGGTAAAATATGTAGTTTCACAGACAACTGTTGCAAGGCTGCAGATGACACCGTCCCTCCCTCCTTCCTTCCTTCCTTCCTTCCTTCCCTTCCTTTCTTCCTTCCTTTCTTTTTTCTTCAAATAATTTATGAGAGAGCTATGGAATGAGGAGAAAAACTGTGTAACTAAAGCTCACTTTTGATATTACTTGATAGGTTTTTTAGCAGTATCTTTTTTAAAAATGTGCAGTGCAACCTCATTTTTCTTAGAATGAAATTTCATCAGGAAAAAAAACATGAAAGAGTAAACATAACACACTCAAAACTATGTTGTGATTTAACTAAGATTTCCAGGATAGAAAATTGAGAAAATGGACCAATTTTTCTCAAAATATAGGCTCTTTCATTGACTCCTTAGGGCTCTCTTCTGAAGTCTGTAGAAAATATTTCCTTCATATTCATCTCAAAAAGCGTTTTCCTTGCTTTTGATTTACAATTTTAATGCAAAACTGAACAAGGAGACTACATGATACACAGAACTGCTGGGTGAAAATTAGATTTCAGAAGTGAAATTGAACAAATAGATACAAAGGGTTAGGCAAAAAGAAGAAAAGTTGTGAGGGAAAAAGGACTTAAATCAACAGGAACATTCCACACTCCTAGTATAATGGGAAAATAACAAGTTGTAGGAGTAACAATTGACATTCATATCTAGGATAATAATGTTAGTTTAATGAAATAAAAATGGCTAAAATTCTCAAGTAGTCACAAAAGTAAACAAAAGTTTACAGAGGCTACTCCTTTGCTCTAAAGAAACTTTTGCCTAACACTGGAGGATTTTTTTACAGCATAAATTCACTGTAGCTGTGTTAGCTGTATTGGCTCTAATGGTAAAAAGAGAAACAAGTTCATCAGTATGATGGAACAGTTAAGGTTTTTGCCTAGTGAGGTATATAAATTAATTGAATAGTCCTCCAGAATCATGGAGTTTAGAATTCTACTGTCAATCCCATGAAATGAATAAAAATTGCTGAAATACTGATATTTGTTTTATTTTTATTTATTATTTATTATTTAGATTTGTATGCCGCCCCTCTCCGAAGACTCGGGGTGGCATACAAATCTAAATAATAAATTGTTAGATATCATCCAGGGGTGGATTCTTCCAGGTTTGGACCACATCGCCCGAACTATTAGCAAACCATTGGTGACATAATTTTGGCATCAGAGATCCAATTCTGTGTGCCAGTCCATGCTCACTGCCATCTTTTTCCTGAATTTTCAGCCAATCTTCATATATTTTGATGGCTTCTGCTCGATCTGTGCTTTGAAAAAAGCTCTGCCGCCAGCCCCTGGGTTAATATTGACCTTTATTTCTTTGCCCGAAGCAGATATGATCTGCTCCTCAGCTGTGTTTCGGATTGAGTCCATTGTCTGAGAATGTGCAGAAGTGAAATCGCTGCGAACCTGTGGCGAAGATAAGTGGAATCCACCCCTGGTATCATCTGTATGTAACCATTGCTCTCTTTTTACAACACACCTGTATTTTGCTGAACTTTCAATTATTAGAAATCATTAGGGAAGGAAGCAATATTTGTAACATTTGTAAGGGGCGTGCATAAGTGCACTAGATTGCCTTCTGACCCCTGTCCTATTGTCTCTCCTATATCCCATATATCTTCTCTTCTATCCCTATATCGTCCTTCTATTCTCTCATCAATTTATTTTATCCTATATTCTCTCTTCTATTCTTCCTCTAATTTTATTTCCTCGAAGGTGTCCTCTATTACCTTCATTGTGTATTATTGTGTATTGGACAAAATAAATAAATAAATAAAATAAAAAATAAATAAACATGTTTAATGAAAACATTCCTCCAAGTGTTGGCAAACTTTGCTTATAAGCGCTTGTCCCTCCAGCAACTTTTAAGTTTTGTTTACTCATCACTAAGAGGAGATATATATCAGAGGGTTACTACCGGTGCAGTAGGCGACTGCGTACGGGTAGTAGCTGCCAGATTGCGCAATTTGTGTGTGACCGCTCTAGTGCCAATCCTTCGGGTGCCACCATTTTTTTTCTTTAATTTTTCATAATTGTTGCTTCATGCACAGAAGCAAAATCTCACGAGGGGACGCTCATGCGCATGATTTTGGTCACCAAAATCTTGTACATATTTATTTTATTTATTTATTTATTCAATTTTTATGCCACCCTTCTCCTTAGACTCAGGGCAGCTTACATGTTAGCAATAGCACTTTTTAACAGAGCCAGCCTATTGCCTCCACAATCCGGGTCCTCATTTTACCCACCTCGGAAGGATGGAAGGCTGAGTCAACCTTGAGCCGGTGATGAGATTTGAACCGCTGACCTACAGATCTACAGTCAGCTTCAGTGGCCTGCAGTACAGCATTCTACCTCGTGAGATTTCAGCATGATTCCTGGATACCAGCACAATGCCTTAATCATCATACCACACCAGCTCCCTTCTGCCATTTAATGTTACTAATTCAGTCATTTGTCTTATGGCACAACCCCTTCATCATTTACAGGGCTTTGGGAAAGTAAGTTTTAATGAAAGAAGGCATTTAAAAAAATAATTGGAAGATATTAAGATCAATGGATTTTGTAGATATTTTAATATAAATCTGCACTTAAGAGTAAATAGCAAACAAATCATTTTAATAAACACTTCTTTAAAATTTATTAGGATTCTTGGAATTTGTTCCTGTCTTCTTGGATAGTAGGTGTTTCACCAATTTTACTTTCTCCGCAAACGTGATAAGCATTCTCCCTTTCTGATAGAGGTAAACTGATAGGCAAAGGTTCCCAGAGCAAAGACACCATTTCTATAAACTGCTCAGTTTCAAAGCCATGAAGTGGTTAAGCACATAAGAACATAAGAAGAGCCATACTGAATCAGACCAAAGCCCATCGAGTCCAGCATTCTGGGTCACACAGTGGCCCACCAATTGTACATGGGGATCTTGAGCAGAAAGAGAAGGCAAAACCCTCTTTCCCTTGACCCCCAACAAATGGTACTCAATGGAATCCTGCCTGCCTCAACCAACATAGAGGCGGCACATAGACATTCATTTCAATAACCACCAATAATAATAATAATTAATAATTTATTAGATTTGTATGCCGCCCCTCTCCGAAGACTCGGGGCAGCTCACAACAATAATAAAACAATGTAAACAGTGTGACAATGTAAACAAATCTAATATTAAAAAAGCACTTGGCTTTTTTACACTTGGCTTTTTTACACTTGGCATCCATGAATCTGTCTAATCCTGCCTTGAAGCTATCAAGCCTGACAGCTATCACGACCTCTTCTGGAAGTGAACTCCATAAACCAACGACTAGGTTAGGGAAGATTTACTTTTCTGTCTTATTTATTTCTTTATTCTTTATATATTTATTCTATGCAGCCCAATCCCGAAGGACTCTAAAAAAAACTAACCCGTCTTCAGGGCCAGATGAATTATATCCTAGAAATTTGCCCCTGGTTTGACTAAATCTTTAACTTCCCTTCTATTTTAACGTTTGATTATAACTTGATGGCCTCCCCATAGAAACATAGAAGACAGCAGAAAAAGACCTCATGGTCCATCTACTCTTCCCTTATACTATTTCTGTATTTTATCTTAGGATGGATATACTGTATGTTTATCCTAGGCATGTTTAAATTCAGTTACTGTGGATTTAAAACCCACGTCTGCAAGCATCTACTACTTCTCCAAGCATCTACTACTATTTCAGTAAAATATTTTCTCACGTTTCTTCTCATCTTTCCCCCAACTAATCTCTGATTGTGCCCCCTTGTTCTTTTGTTTACTTTCCTATTAAAAACACTTCTCTCCTGAACCTTATTTAACCCTTTAACATATTTAAATGTTTTGATCATGTCCCCCCTTTCCCTTCTGTCCTCCAGACTATACAGATTGAGTTCATTAAGTCTTTCCTGATAAGTTTTATGCATAAGACCTTCCACCATTTTTGTAGCCCATCTTTGGACCAGTTCAACTTTATCAATATCTTTTTGTAGGTGGTCTCCAGTGGGATCACTATCTCCCTCTTGCTGCATGTTATACCTCTAGTTATCTACCACAGGAAGTGTTCAATTTCCTCCTTCATGGTGTCACCTCTGTTCGCATTCCCTCCTTTCACCTTTCAACAAGCCTTTCACTGGACACATCATGGCTTTAAAACTGAGGCAGTTGTGGATATTTAATGAACATCCGTATATGAGCTTGGGGCCTTCCAGTTTGCATTTATTTATTTTATTTTATTTGTTTGCTTTGTCAAGTACATATTGGTGGTATACAAAGATATAATAATATTCATATACATACTAGTAAAAAAGAAACATTAGGACAGGGGATGCAAGGCATGCTTCTGCACTTATGCAAGCCCCTTAATTTGAATTCAATTTGAATTTGAATGAAATCTGAATTCAACTTGAATTTGAATTCAAATACTATAGGCTTCTGATCTAACAAGAAATGTGGTACTGCAGCCTCCCATTCCACTCATCTTGTGGGAAGTTGCGATTCTGCTGGGATCTGGAGAGGCGGGGCGCCCACACAAGGCCTGGTTGTAGCTCACTTCTAGGGAGCCTGGAACCCTCGCGCGTCGCGCCGCCTTTTTTCCCTCCTTTCGGCAGACGGGAAAGCCGCGGCAGTTATAGGGGCGAGTGAGGGCTAAGGTCGCATTGCGGCCGCGCGCGTCGTAATGGGCTCCAGGGGGCAGGACAGGCCCCGTCTCCCCCATTGTGACGCGGTCTGAATTTCTCTGTGCTGCGCAAGGCGCTGCGTGACCACCAGGCAGGCCACTTCGGCCATGAAGCGGCAACAGCAGCGGCGTCGGCCGCGGCGCGGGTCGGGGCAGTGTCTCGGGGCGGAAAGCAGGTGGCGCGTCTCCCCGAGCGACAGAGGCGCGCCCAGCACCACCAAGGGCCGGAAGAAGCCTCCCGCCGTATCCTGCTGTAGCCTGTCGGGCAGCGAGACCCAGCAAGAGATGACGCGCCGTAGAATTAGCCCCGGACGCTTCTCTCCGCCGCAATGCTTCCCGGACGCGGCTTACAGCTCGGAGCCCGAAGCGGCGGGAGGCGAGGGCTGCCTTGGACGCCTCCAGCTGGCGCAAATGTACCGCGACGAGGGCGGAATGCTGATGCCGCGGAAAGGCAAGTATAGGGGAGCTTCGCTCCCTCACACTAAGGCTCCGGCCATCGCCACCGCCGCTTCGGCCCGTCTGCGCCGCCCCACCTTGCCCCAACAGCACCATTACCTCGCTCCGGCCGGCGAGGGCTGCGCTACTCCTTGCACTACTAGTTGTACCACCCTCTACGGCGGCGATTTCCAGACCCACCATGAACTGCCCGGACGTTCTCCGGCAGGCCGGTGCACCCGGGTGGAGGAGCTGCTCCGGGACGACCAATGGGCCAGTCCCGTGACTAGAGCTCTAGAGTATGGGACGGATTTCCCCACCGACGTCAGCAAGCCACCCTCGATTTGCCCGTCGTCTTTTTCCTTCACTCAAATCGACCGTAAGCCTTCTCCCAAGCTGGAGAAGAAGGAACCCAAACGAAGGGATTGGCAGGAGCCCTGTGACAGCAGCCCCAGCCTGATGGACCTGATGCATTCCTTGAGACAGTATGAGGAGGAGGACCCAATGGGTTATTTGCACCCTAACAACAATATGCATCACCACCGTCACCACAGCCACCACAAAGGCAAGAAGGGAGAGGCTCAGGTCAGCGTCCACGATTTGACTGAGAAGAGGTACGAGGACATGCTTCCGGAAAGGGACAAAAAGCTGGCTGCTTTGATGTTAGCTAGGCATCAGGAGGAGGAGGAGTTGAAGGATAGGCAGCTCCAGGTCTCTGAGGCTTGGGAGAAGATGAGGCGGAAGGAGAAGAAGCACAAAGCCAAGATGGAGAAGGAGAGGCAATACCAGTTGGCAGACAATATGGACCAGTGGCAGAGGGACCGGGATCAGAGAAAATCCAAGGCTAAGCTAGAGGAAGAGCAACTAATTGCCGCTAGAGAGAGGGATATTTTGTTGCGTGACAAGAAGTGGAAAAAGTTAGCTAAAGAGCAGGAGTGTAGACATAGAGAGAAATTTGAAAATGCTAGGCTTCAGGCTGAGTATAGGAAACGTTGCCAGGACAAGCAAGTCTGGGATAAACGGTTGATGGACCGAAATGTCAAAGATCAGAACTCTCATGCATGCAAAGAGAAGATGCTGCAGGCTCTGGAGAAGAGGCTTATAAAGGAAATGGAGAGGAAGAAGAGGAAGGTAGAACCGAATGACTATAAGAAACTCAAGCCCATGCAGGCGAAAGACCCAGTTGAGGACAAGCTCAAAGCTGATGAGTTGTACAAGAGGCTTTGCATTGAACAAAAGCTCCAGAGGTCTCAGGAAATCCTGGAGCAGCTGCTGGAAGAAAGGAACAGAGAACTAAAAGAAAAGTCATTCAAGGAAGAAGAGCATGGCGTAGTAGCCAAGACAAGAGCTAAAGAAACGGAGGAGGAAAAGAGAAGGCGCAAGGAGATGTTGTTGCAAATAGCTGAGATGAAGATACAACAGGCCAGGGAAATCATGAGCAAAAATATGCAAGACAGAGCACAACATATAAAAGAAATTAATATTGCCAAGGAGAGGAACCACCATTGCCGTAAACAGAAGCTCGACTATGATGAAAAATGCCACCTCCGGGAATTGCAGGAAGCCTTAAGAAGAAAAGATATGAAATGCAATCAGCTTCTAAGGTACAAGGATGCAGCTATCGAAGACTCTAGGAGACTAGCCAGAGCCCCATATGGCATTAGAGACAAAATGAGTCACATGATAAACCACAATGCATTTGATCCAATGGCTTTGGAAGCCCACCGTGCAAATTGCCCCAGAGGCCTGTAGTGAAGTTTAAGGAAACAAACTGCCTTCTGCCAAAGTAGATGGTTGCAATGCATTCATTTTGTAGAACTCTGCATTGCTGTACACTAAAGTGATTTCAGCCTTAATTACTCTTTGACTGATAAGTACTGTGGTTTAAAGGAATTTACAATATACACTAAAAAGCTCTGATGTGCATTTGTAATCTTATTGTGAACAAAAAATACTGACCATTACACACACACTACTATGAACAACTTAATGCTACATGGAATTTAACTACGACTTAATGCAATACATTTCAATTGAAATGTTCCTGTAACAATTATTTTTTTGAAAATTATCTTTCATAATGGACAGTTTTGAGTTAAAATTATATTTTACCAAATGTAATATTTAAAACATTTCAGTTCAAGGTATGCATTTGGCCAATCAAGTATTAATACAGATTGTTCTCGACTTACGATAACAATTGAGCCCCAAATTTCTGTTGCTAATAAGTAAGCCATTCCCCATTTTACAATCTTTTTTTGCTATGATTATTGAGCAAATCATTACAGTTGTTAAGTGAATCATGTGGTTAAGTGAATCTGGTTTTCTCCATTGATTTTGCTCACTAGAAAGATTGTGCTGAGCATCTCAGAACCTCAAGGATGCCGCAATTTTCATAAATATATATGTGTTGCAAATGACCCAATTTTTGATCATTGACTGAAAAGATGCTGTCATGGTCATAAGTGTGAGAACTGGTCATAAGTCATTTTTTTCAGTCCCATTGCAACTTTAAACAGTCGTTAAATTAATGGTTGTAAGTCAAGGACGACCTGTACTAGTATTTTAATGAAAAACATTCCAATAATATTTTTCAAATCATTATGTATGTAAATAAGCCAAGCAATAATTTGCAATCCATGTGTTAATCAAATCCAATTTGTTCCTTAGGTGTTTAATCAGCCTTTCATGGAATTTAACAGACATATTGAATGTATTTTGTTATATTAGAAATTTATTATTGTATGGCTATGCACTTTAGGACTGACATTGTATCATTTATGCTAATTTTGTACATTTTCATGATTTTATAATTTTATATTAAAAATGGCAACCACACAGGCGCTAACCATCTTTCATTTAAGATATTTTAAAATAAAGCCTGACAAGAATCTGTTCATTTCCCCAAAATATGAAAATTTATTATTTGATGTTTATATTCTGAGATTTAATCTGCCAATATTAGCTATTTGTGGTAAATTGGCTGGAGAAAATAAAGACAGCGCACGAAATACATGTAAATATTCATAAAAAGTTGGTATAAAAGTTTTCAAAGCACGTTGAACTTAAACTAAATTTACCAGGAGTTAACGCAATAAATAGGGCTTAAAATGGTCGTTTTTTAAATTTCATTTCTCTCATAAACAAGTATAGCTTTAAAGCTAAATTACAGATTAATTTGATTTGCTTTGATATACATTTTTTTAAAATCAGTGTCTTAGCTACCAGTTAATACTTATTCAATATTAGAAAACAATAGAGAATAATATTGAGGCCACATTACACAAATGACCATGTTGAACTAAAAGAAATTGGCAATATTTTGGTTCTGAGGCAGTAGTAGATGGTAGGTTAAAACCTCACTAATGATCAAGACCAAAGGCAGCATGATTGTGACCAGGGTTTCTGGCTTATACACTACTCTTTGTTACACACACATTATACATAAGACCTATGTCAGTGATAGAAAAATTTCTCCATCTGCTGATGTCTCATATTGCTGGGAGGGGAGGCTTAAATGTTTAAATGGGAAAGACTTTCTTTTATCCACACTATTATTTAATTGTGTTCGTGTTAACTGCAGAACTGCAAAAAACATATGCCTGTAAGAGATCCTATGTAGTCAGATAGGCCTTGAGTAACTGGTGGAATATCAAGAGTCTGGAGAAATAAAGCTGCAACTGTTGGCTCTGGTATTATTACTAAGTGTCATACAGCAGATTAGTTCTTGTATACCTCAGTGGAAGCAAATCAGCTTGGACCACAGTACTTAACTTGTTTCATTGGATTCTTTATATCCCAATAATCCAGAGATTTATTACAAATACAGCTCATCACAAAATAACCTTTTTTGGTAATGTGCTTGGTAACTGGAACTGTAAGCTCAGAAGAATCAACTTCAGATAAACACTTTAAAAATAAAATAAAATTTAGAAAGCCATAGTGAAAGAATTCAAGACTTAGCCCAGGGGTGAAATGTTATCAGTTCAGGCCGATTTGGGCGTGTACTGATGGCGATGGCCACCGGTAGTTTGGAGAACCAGTAGTGGCTGTGTGAAGCTCCACCACCAATTTTTTAAACTCTCTGCGCATACACAAAGCCTGTGCATGTGCAGAAGGTGAAAAAAATGTATGACGGTGAACTGAAGAGTGCGTATGACAGTGAAACAAAACAAGTACGTGCTTTCAAACTAGTAGTGAAGGTAAATAGATTTCACACTAAGTCCTGTTTATAGAACAAATATTCAAATCTTTTTGTACCTTTTGATTTCTCCCTACATAATGCATTGGTTAAAGACACAGTTTCTATCTGTTTTTCCAACAGATCTCTCATATTTTTGTCTTTATGAGAAGTCTCATACCCAAGCTGCATCCCTGGTGAACAGAGATTATTTCAATTCCATTTCAATCCAGCGTTTGGGCAAAACCTTTCGTGGTTGTACTGATACATATCTTGGAGAAAACCACTGAATGCAAATTTAACGATCATGCTTAATCAGCAACTTATGATACATTTAAGCTATATCATTCTCCCCCCCCCCCCCCCCGGGATGTCTTCATGGATTGAGAATAGATGTAACTTTTATGGGGGTGTTTCTCCTACTTGCAGAGATGGTTTCCAAATATAGTACAATGATTTACTGTAATTCTGCATCTGGCAGCTGTTTTCTGACATACATGGTGTTATTCAAGAGGAAGGCTAGAAAAAGAGAGTGGAACCTGATAACACCCTGAGTGGGTAATTCTTGAGTAGAGGAAATGATAAATTTCTAGACTTGAGTTGTAATCATTCAGAGTATATCATTTGGGTGTGCTCATAATTGACATTACAGGCTTCTGTGACATTTATGCAAAGTATGACTTACCTGTAGGGATAGCAACAGTGTCTTTTTCTAGGCATGATTTCATTCATTCATTATTCAGTCAGTCAGTCATTCGATTTTTATAGCCAGTCAACCAATTTTGCCATTAATTAATTAATTAATTAGTAATATTGCATTTGGATTTCTGCTTTGTGCTCTACTGTGTTTCCTTTTATACTTAATGAAGCATATGCACAGAAGGAGGCGAAACAGATAATATATGCTGCTAAAGCCTCAAAAGAGGAAGAAATTCCCAAATCTGTAAAGAAGGGGGATAAAACCTTCAGATATATCAGTGATAGGAAGAAAAAAACTGCAGCATCACGAAGCTTAGTACTGGGAATAATACATACATTGATGGGAATAAGGAGATCGCTGACCATTTCAATAGCTACTTCTGTTCAGTTTTCTCAAAAGACACCTTACAATATAATACTATAGATGGATATAGCATTGCTTCCAGCTGTACGGATTCAGCTCCAGTGATCTTAGAAGCCGATGTCTTAGAAGAACTTGAACGATGAAAGATAAATAAGGCAATGGGTTCAGATGGCATCCACCCCAGAGTTCTTAAAGAACTCAGATTTGTCATTGCTACCCCCCTGACAAATTTGTTTAACCAATCCCTGTTAACAGGAGATGTTCCTGAGGATTGGAGAATGGCCAGTGTTGTGCCTATCCACAAGAAGGGCAGTAGAGAAGAAGCTGGTAACTACAGGCAAGTTAGCTTGACATCAGTAATAGTTAAAATGATGGAGACTCTACTCAAAAAGAGGATAAATCAGCACGTAAAAAACAACTTATTGGACCCAAATCAGCATGGCTTTACTGAAGGCAAATCATGTCATACTAATCTCATTGATTTCTTTGACTGTGTCACAAAGGAGTTGGATGAAGGTGGTACCGTGGATATTGCCTATCTGGACTTCAGCAAAGCCTTTGATACGGTTCCACATAAAGAGCTGATAGTAAAATTAGTGAAGATTGGTCTTAATCCCTGGATAGTTCAGTGGATTTGCAGCTGGCTGAAGTGTAGACATCAGAGAGTTATTGTTAATGGCGAGTATTCTGAGCAGAGACAGGTTACAAGCAGTGTGCCACAAGGGTCTGTTCTGGGTCCTATTCTTTTTAATATTTTGTGAGTGACAGGGAAGGTTTGGCAGGGAAGGTTTGCCTATTTGCCGATGACTGTAAAGTGTGCAATAGGGTTGATATTCCTGGAGGCGTCTTTAATATGGTAAATGATTTAGCTTTCCTAGATAAATGGTCAAAGCAATGGAAACTGCAGTTTAATGTTTCCAAATGTAAAATAATGCACTTGGGGAAAAGGAATCCTCAATCAGTATTGTATTGGAAGTTCTGTGTTAGCAAAAACTTCAGAAGAGAAGGATTTAGGAGTAGTGATTTCTGACAGTCTCAAAATGGGTGAGCAGTGTGGTTGGGCGGTAGGAAAAGCAAGTAGGATGCTTGGCTGCATAGCTAGAGGTATAGCAAGCAGGAAGAGGGAGATTGTGATCCCGCTATATAGATCGCTGGTGAGACCACATTTGGAATACTGTGTTCAGTTCTGGAGACCGCACCTACAAAAAGATATTGACAAAATTGAACAGGTCCAAAGAGGAGCTACAAGAATGGTGGAAGGTCTTAAGCATAAAACGTATCAGGAAAGACTTAATGAACTCAATCTGTATAGTCTGGAGGACAGAAGGAAAAGGGGGGACATGATCGAAACATTTAAATATATCAAAGGGTTAAATAAGGTTCAGGAGGGAAGTGTTTTTAATAGGAAAGTGAACACAAGAACAAGGGGACACAATCTGAAGTTAGTTGGGGGAAAGATCAAAAGCAACATGAAAAAATATTATTTTAATGAAAGAGTAGTAGATCCTTGGAACAAACTTCCAGCAGACGTTGTTGGTAAATCCACAGTAACTGAATTTAAACATGCCTGGGATAAACATATATCCATCCTACATCCTAAAATACAAAAAATAGTATAAGGGCAGACTAGATGGATCATGAGGTCTTTTTCTGCCGTCAGTCTATGTTTCTAATGTGAATAATGGGATATCCAGTTACGCATTTGTAAAATCAGGCTGTTGATCTTTTCTTGTAAAAAAGAACATTAAATCTAATGAAAATAATAAAACTATCAAAACTAAATTTGTCAGTCCAATTTCAATTGCTAAAATGGACAATCCACCTCCAAAAGCTATTAGAAACGTAATAAGTAGATCAGATCGATCTTTAAAAATTGGTGCACAGCTACAAAATGCAAAAGTTCTAAGAAATGATGCACGCTAAAATGAAACAAATCTTAAAAGTTGAATTTACATTTGAACCTGCTTATGAAATTTTAGAAACTCTACATCCTCACAAAATGTATAACAAAGACTGCTCTTGAAGAGTGTCTGGAAACAGATTATTTGGATCCATTCCAATCAGGCCTCAGGTCCGACTACAACACAGAAACCGCTTTGGCTGGACTGATGGATGATCTCTGGCGAGCCCGGGATAGGGAATGTTCTTTTATTGGGGTGACCTCTCAGCAGCTTTTGATTCCATCGACCATGGTATCCTTCTGTAGCGGCTAGGGGGTTGGAAATGGGAGGCACTATTTTATGGTAGTTCTCCTACCTCTGTGGCTGTTCGCAGTCAGTGTTAGTGGGGGGACAGAGGCCGACCCCAGGCCCCTACTTGGGGTGCTGCAGGGGTCAGTCTTCTAACCTCTCCTATTCAATATCTATATGACACTGCTGGGTGAGATCATCCGCTGGCAGGGGATGAGGTACCAGCAATATGCTGATTATGTTCAATTTCACATCTCCACTCCATGCCAGTTTAATGAAGTGGTAGATGCGATGTGCTGGTGCCTGGAAGCTGTAAGGGTCTGGATGGGAGTTAACAGACTCAAACTCAACCCCAACAAGACTGAGTGGCTGTGGGAATGCCTCCAAAGAGCTATGCCACCCTCCAACTTTGGCCCTGGGCGGGGGAATAATAGCCCTGTCTGATAGTGCACGCAATCTGGGTGTCCTAAATCCACTGCTGAGACTCGAGCAACATCTCTCGGCTGTGCCTAGGGGGACCTTTACACAAGTTTATCTTGTGCACCTGTTTGGACCAGGAGGGTCTCTGCACAGTCACTCATGCTCTTATCACGTCTTGTCTCGACTACTGCAATGCTCTCTACATGAAAAGCGTTCAGAGATTTAAACTGGTGCAAAATGCAGCTGCACGAGCAACTATGGGAGTACCAAGGTACATACCTATAACACCAATGCTCTGCAAGCTGCACTGGTTGTCAGTCGGTCTCCGAACCCAATTCAAGATGTTGGTTATCACCTATAAAGCCCTACATGACTTAGGACCAGATTACCTTTGGGACCGTTTTCTGCCACATACTTCCCAGAGACTAGTAAGAATCCACAGTGTTGGCCTTCTCCGGATCTCGTCAGCCAAACAATGTTGGTTGACATGTTCCTGGCGGAGAGGCTTCTCGATGTCAGCCTCAACCCTATGGAGCCAACCGCCTCCTGAGATTCATATTCTGCCCACTTTGCCAACCTTCTGTAAAGTTGTAAAGACCTGGCTGTTCCGGCAGGCCTGGGACCATTGAATGAGGAATGTTGAGTATGTGTGTTTTAATTGGGGTTATTAATGAATGTTTTTACTGTTTTAGAAACTTTTATTTGCTGGAAACCGCTCAGAGTCCTTCAGGACTTGGGTGGCAAATAAATAAGTTAAATGAATAAATAAACTTTAGTTAGTAAATATAGTGATGTGGGCAACTATGTGTGCCCCCAGAATGGTATATATTGCATCTCTGCTGAGGGACCACCTCTACTTGATTACATCTGCCCATCCCATTAGAAGTACCAGAAGTCGTAATATATGCCGTGGGCTATGACTGGGAAAGTTTCATTTGGCATGACCCAGAAGATGATCCTTTTCTACCATGGCACTTACATTGTCTGACCTAAGGTGAAGATGGCCTCATCCTTGACAACCTTCCAGAAATTGTCCCTTAATACACAGGTCTCCAGCCTTGGCAACTTTAAGACTTATGGACTTCAACTCCCAGAATTTCTCAGCAAAGTTAGCTGAAGAATTCTAGGAGTTGAAGTCCACAAGTTGCCAAGGTTGGAGACCCCTGCCTTAAAACTTCAATTAGAGTAGATGTTTAGTAATATGTAGTAATAATCTGTTACTATCTGTATAGAGTTCTTAGGCCCATCTTTCCCCATGTTAAAAAGAGATTTATAGAAGTTGAATGTAGCAGGAAACAATTTAGAGTTTCTATTTTAGGCTGGCAGTCATTCAGTCTGATTTACCAATGCACTTGTTTAAAATAAAATATTTTTATTTCAACTGGATTTATTACAATGCATTTTTTGTCCTTTGGTTATGTCCCAAAGTGACAATTGTGTAAAATCTGTCTGTCTGTCTGTCTGTCTGTCTGTCTGTCTGTCTGTCTGTCTAACTAACTAACTATCAAACATGTATAGGATAGTAGTTGTATAAATATAACATAAGTATAAAATAATAATAAAAGAGGACAATAGGACAGGGACAGTAGGCATAGTGGTGCACTTATGCATCACTATGTATACCACTATGTAGATACACTATGTACACCACTATATACTGTACATATACTTATACAGTACACCACTTTGTACAAGATCTAGAGAAGCAACTGGGTTACCTTCATTAGGTAGGTCAAAATAGCATCACAGATTTAGCCTCCAAGATTTAATCACAATAATTTTGTCATTTAAAATATTAATAGGAATTAGAGATATTTGGGGTTTTCAGTACTTTAAAAACACTTGTATATTCATGACACAATTTTTAAAAAAGTGAATAATACAATTTTGGAAACTTGTTTACTGCTGATGCAAAATATCTTGCTTTAGGATTCTACTCTTTTCAGATAATAAACTTTAATAAATAAACATGGTGAGTAATAATCTAAATTTATTATTTATTTATTTATTTATTACTTAGATTTGTATGCCGCCCCTCTCCGAAGACTCGGGGCGGCTGGTTGCTAAGAGAATGGGAAATTGTAATTTAGGGGTTTAAACTTTAAAGTGTTAAGGGATGGCTTGTGATACTGTTCATAGCCAAAAATAGTGTATTTACTTCCGCATCTCTACTTTGCGGAAATTTGACTTTCGTGGGCAGTCTCGGAACGCATCCCCCGCAAAAATTGAGGGAACACTGTATTCCAAATAGATTCTGGTACTTGGGATGAAGTTAATTTTTCTGCTTGAGCAAACTCTACAATTTAGACTTTATGGCTACTGTGGTCTAAAAGTAAGCCTAATCTACAAAGTTTCACAATTGTAATCTCTTTAAAAGGGATTAACCTGAATCAGAGTTTTTCATACCCTGATTCCCCCCCAAATAAGACATCCCCTGATAATAAACGCAATCGGGCTTTATTTCAGGGTTCAAATGGCAATTTTTCTCCATCTATTTAATCATTACAGAAAATAACACAGTATAAAGTTGTCTATGTGGATCTAAGAATCTCAATACTAGTGCTTGGATTATTGAAAATGAGGAACACTATTTTGTTGCACATCAATCCCGATCAATAATTTGTTGTGAATAGAGATGTATTTCTATTGAAAGTTTGTATTATCAATATAGCATTCCTCTAATGAAACAGATGAGGGCACTAAAGAGTTACAAAATTATTTCCAATTCCAGAAGAGCTGTTAGTGAAAGATTTCTAAGTAGTGCGATTTATTTTGGTCCTACAGTGTACATGTATCAAACAAATAACATACAAATAACACTAAATTTATTCAGAAGCAAACGTTATGTCTAAAAGGATTTATTACCTTATAGGTATGTGTAGCATTGTATTTTTATGAAAAATGATTCAGTTCAAACATGTGAAACATTTGAAAATTCTATTGACACCCCTGGAAGAATCAAATAAATGCTAAATCTCATCCTTTGAATTAATGCGATTTTGGTTATTATTATTTTTAACTGAAAAAAGCCTTCCTGAGAGATAATACTTACTGGGCTGTGGCAGAATCACACTAAATTTTTGAATATTAAATTTTTAAAAAACCCGCAATATACAAGTGCTGCTACATCTACACATTATATTAATACGGATAGAATTTCGTAATAGTTAACAAGGGATACTCAAGGTTTTTTATGCCTTCAACAAATTTAGCAAAGCAAAAACTGAACATTCAATTTCTATACAGTAATGTTACATTTTATAGGTCATGGTTTCACACATATTCCTTAAATGCTTTATTGTATTGCTTTTGAAAACATCAAAAATGGCCCAAAATGAAGTGAAAAAGACTGAATTATGAAATGTTGCAATTGTTACAATAGTTCTTACTTTTCCTATGGGACATTCTTTGAGCTATTTTATTTTCTAAACACATTCACACAGAGAGAATGGGAAGACATGACCTTTCCTCCCCTTTCATTGAAAATATATAGATGAAATAACCCCCTACATAAATAAAAGATTTCTCATGTAGTTATTCTGTTCCCATTTTGAATGTCTGTCCTTTGTGGTAATTAATCGCCATTTCCAAATCACAGAATTGCTTGACACCAGTTTTGGGGAATAGATTAAAGGAAAGGTTGCTTGGCCAGGACACATTCTTGAGGAATAAGGGTGTGGTAATTAGGATTTCTGTTTACAATGTTTTTATCCAAAACAGTCACAATGTTTGTACGGGTCACAAGGGGAGAGACGAACAAAATTTTGCTTAGCAGATTGCCATTTTGCCAGAACTGTTCCTAGGATTTTTTAGAACTGCAGGGGTACCTCTACTTAAGAACTTTTCTAGATAAGAACCGGGTGTTCAAGATTTTTTTGCCTCTTCTCAAGAACCATTTTCTACTTAAGAACCCAAGCCTGGAAAAATATCCCAGGAAATTTGAGAGCGGCATGAAGGCCCGTCCAGTTTCCTGTCACTCCCCCTTTAATCCCGGCCATCTCAGGCTGCCAGAGGAGCCTTTCGGTGGCGCTTAAGGAGGCCTTGGCAGTCCAGAGCGAATGAAGCATTTTCCTTTCTCTGGGTACTTGGACAGGGAATAAACCTCTGCCAGTGCCCAGAGAAAAGAAACGCTCCTTTCGCTCTGGGCAGCCGAGGAGTCACCACAGCGAAAGAAAGGCACCGACTACAAAGTGAGCGAGCGAGAGGAGAGGGGAGCCCTTCAGCATGGGAAGGAAGAGGCAGCAGGTAGCAGCAGCAGCAGCCAGTGTATGGGAGACAGCCTCGCGCCGGGTGTATGGGAAGCGTGTGCTTCTCCTCACTGTCTCAGAGTCCCTCTTTTTTAAGCCTTAAAGTTTTGGATTTTTTTGATTCCCCTCATCTCACCTTCTTCCTTCAGCAGCGACTGTCCTCCTCCTCCTCTTCCTCCTCCTCCCACCAAAATTCTGAGCTTTTATTTTTTCCTAGGGTTTGTGCACATTATTTGCTTTTACATTAATTCTTCTGGGAAAAATTGCTTCTACTTAAGAACGTTTCTACTTAAGAACCTGGTCACGGAATGAATTAAGTTCTTCTTATTCTTATTCTTATTTATTAGATTTGTATGCCGCCCCTCTCCGTAGATTCTTAAGTAGAGGTACCACTGTAGTAGTTAAAGACTTGGTGTCTGTGCTGATAAAAACTGAGAAGTCTGTTCCAGAAACATTCAGATATAATCTTCTCTATTATCAGTTGAAGGTCCAGCCATCTCACCAAATCATGGAAAACAATTTGACACAAAATAAAATATGAAGCCCATAAAGAACATTGGGATATATTAATCATAGAAGGGAAATGGTTCAATTGTCAGAATTCATGAAACTCCATTCTTTGCCTCTTAGTAAATCTTACTGAGAAGATTTGCTTACAAATCTTTTGCCTGCAAGACTTCATAAATCGGGACGTGTGTTCATCAACTATTGCAACACAGTTCAGGGGTGTGGAACTATGGCCCTTTTACGATTTGTGAACTTCAACTCCTAGAATTCCTGAACCGGCACAGATAAAGAATGGCTGCCTCGGGAATTTTGGGAGTTTACAGTTTTTCAAAAGGCCATAATTCCCCACCCTTGTTCTTGAAAAAGCACATGGAAGTTTCATTTGATCCCACACCCCAAATTATCTGAGCTGTTATTTGAGCTGCACTGTTTCCTAATAGGCATTTGGATACAATTCAAATTGCTAGTTGTCACCTTGGGAGCCCTACGTGGCATGGGGCTAGGTTACTTCTCCCCAATTGATTCCTGCCTATCCTATCAGATTGGGCAGAATGAGCTTGCTCTGCTTCTCATCAATGAAGCAGTGTCACCTGCTGAACTCCAAGAAGCATCCTTTATCTGTCCTTTAAACAGCTCACCACCACCCCAAATACAGAATGAAGTGTTAAATTCTTAACCTATGGACCTATTCAAATGCACCATGATTCCACTATGTTTTCCTCAGTCCAGCATCCCGATGTTAGGCACTGAATCTGTGTTTGACCAGTAAACTATGATTCTTTTCTTAGCACTGCCTCTGTGGTGTAGTGGTTAGAGTGCATTACTGCAAGCTACTTCTGCTGATCACTGCTGCCAGCAATTTGGCAGATCAAATCTCAGTAGGCTCAAGGTTGACTCAGCCTTCCATCCTTCCAGGTTGGCTAAAATGAGGATACAAATTGCTGGTGGCAATATGCTTACTCTCTGTAAACCACTTAGACAGGGCTGTAAAGCACTGTGAAGTGGTATATAAGTCTAAATGCTATTGCTATTGCTATTATTCATTTATAGGATTACTACAGTTGTGTAGATATTTGTTAATAAAACATTCACAGCTGACTGTTCTAGCTTTACAGGAGCATTGAAACAATTAACCTCTTTTCAATTACTGCTAACTATTTTGGAAAGCAGAATTGATTAGAAAAGAGCTTCCTTCTTCAGTGGAATTATTTAACACCTTTGGGATTTTCAACATCAGAGACGTCTTTGCTGTAGCTAGATTCTGGTAATACCTTTGTTTTGTTGAACTTTAAGTTAATAGATTAGCAACGACAAGGAAGAATTACACGCAACCTTGCAAATGATAAAAGGGCTGCAAGAAACTCAGCTCTTCATAAGGAGTTCTTGATGCTTTAATGAGCTTGGTTCTACCAAGAGAGCACCAAGGACTCCACAGTTCATCCCTGAGTTACATAAACTGTACTCACTTTTATTGAGATCAGCTCTTACAGTTTTGTGAAGAAGTGGATCATCCAAGGCTAAGCTCACTGAGAAGTATCGTGACCATGTGCACAATCAATATATTGATCGATTCACAACCAGCAGTTGTAAATGTGGATTATTAATTAATGTAGCATTTCATAAAGCCTAGATAAAATTATTTGTATCTATATGTTTATGTGTAATTTTTAAATGATCAGAAGTTATGAATATTCCAACACTAAAAGTTTTTTATGAAGATGTTGAATAACCATTTGTCTCCTGTCCAAGCAGGGGGTTGGACTAGAAGACCACCAAGGTCCCTTCCAACCCTGTTGTTGTTGTTATATCAATACAAGCTCATTTGGAGCTTCTCAAAGAACCAGCAAGGTGATTCTTGATGGTTGACTAGAAGACCTCCAAGGTTCATTCCAACTCTATTAGTCTATGTTTTATGTTCTAATCCATACAAGCTCACTATTCAGCTAAATCAATGTCTGGAAAACATAGACAGGAAAATATTTTTAATAGTCAGAATTATAACAGAAACAGATAATTAATTGTATTTGGAGTTGTGTTTTAAAGGGATGCTTAGATACTATTATCCATTAATTGCTAATAATTTTTTTTACAAAGGAATGGTGAAATAAGTTATTTATCTTATTTTTCTCTATCTTACACAAATTGTAAAATAAATGTTTAACTGCTTTTTGTCACTTCCCTGTTGATTTTTCTACATGAAATCAATGACTACTTTTGGAATCTAGAGATATAGCATTTCAAGTTAAGTTTTCCTTCCTATCATACAGGCAATATATTTACTGTAACAATCCTACTGCTTCTTAGAATCAACCAACCAACCAATCAAACTGAGAATAATCATTTTTATTCCTATCACTTTCTTAGCCATTCTTAGCCATTCTTCATCGCAAAAACCCTGCCCAGACATGAAAGAGTGGAGTTGTTGGGGTTAACCCTTGTCTGATGATGATGTAATGGATAAGTTTTGCCATGATTGGTGACAGCCAGTCATCTTCTATCCATGCATGGTTTAGCAGACAGTGTAAAATGCTTCATGCTGGAATTGAATCTGTCTTTTCAAAAGACAGGCTGAAGAAAAGTTATTCACCAGCACACAAGATACCAGTGAAGCATGAAAGCAAAGAAATCCTTGCATTCAAGGACAGGCTGTTTCCAATTCTTTTACTTACAGCTAGTGGCTACAGATAAGATAGATATTATGTAAGTATACAGCTCTATAAGCTGTGAGGAAGGCCCTTTCACAGATGTAGCCAGACTTTTAGGAAAGACAAGGAATAGAATTTGTAAGTTGGAGATGAGCCAATCTCTGGAGGACAAAGCTGAAACTTAATTGAAGAAGGCAAGAAATGACTGGATCATAAAGGATTAGAGAATGAGAGACATTAACATTTATGAGTCAATTTTGCGGATATATAATTTCCTGGTGTTCTAACAATGGTCAGACTTTTCAGAGATTAATGTTTTCTACTTTGGAACAGTGTGGATCTACTACCAATTTTCAACAACGATTGTCAGATTTCCAAAGAGTGAAAAAAATTGATGGCTATATGTGGCCTTAGGGTTACCCCATTGCTGCAAACAAATAACACTCTAGCAATATGATGTTGTTCTTAATGTTGGTTGCTTCAGAAAGACATTCATACTTTTATTCAGAAGGTGGAAGCGCGTGAGACAGACCCAAAGAATCATGAAACAAAGGAAAGCAGCTGTTGTTGATCTCAAGGGTTGTATAATATTTGCTAAGTGCCATGTTTTGGAAACTGTTCAATGGAGAAATTGAGCTGGTGCAAGTTCTTGCACATCAAAAATCAGGAGTGAATTGAGTTTTAGGGTTTTTATTTTGTTCTAAGAGGGTTTTTTTTCACCTACCTCTTCTGCTACTGTGAAGTATAAAATAACCTTGCTTTGAACAGAAATCATTTTCCATTCTCTGGAGATACAAAACATAGAAGCTAAACAATGAGCTCCTGGAATCTATTATTATTTGTTCCCTCCACTTTTATTCCATTCTTCCTTCCAAGGGTTCTGAGTGTCATATATACAGTCTTATGAAGACAACACAGCTGCTATAAAAGAAATGTTAAAACAGGAGGTGTTTTTCCGTTTTATATCCATAATTGCTAAGGAGAACACAAATTTACTATTTTGCTGAAATATTTTAGGTGACGTTATCATCCTTTGTAATTTGAGTGCCGACAGTGGATGGGGAAGTAGGTTTTAGGTGGCAAATGGAAAATATGCACCGAAGGCAGACAATGAGATTATTAAATTTATCGAGTTTACAAAGCAGATATAATACAATTTCTGATAAAAAGCAAAAATTGAACTCTCTTGCTTTTGTGTTCTTGCTGATTACTAACACTAGGAAGCAAAAATGAGATGGAACAAAAGCTTTATCAGAATGATTATCTGGAGTTTTCAAATGCTTCTCCCATCATTGTTTTTTCAGTCATATCTTTCCATCATGTAAGCTTTTCCTGCATTTCCACTGCAGGGGAAAAAAAGGAAATTTTGTACCTCAAGATTATTATTCAAAGCATACTTGTTAAAACAAATGAACCACAAGGTTAGAACACTGCTTTTGAAGAAAACTCACTGATTTGTGATGTTGCCCTGAAATTCTCCTATTCTCTCACTTCATCACAGTTGTTGGATATGACCGTGTATTTTGACTTAGCTGGGGGAAGTGTTCTAATAAGGATAATCAATCATTCTACTCTGGACTATTAGGAGGAGGAATCCCAGTGACCAGTTAGGTCCCACAGAGTGGGTCTTCTCCGGGTCCCGTCAACTAAACAATGCCGCTTGGCAGGACCCAGGGGAAGAGCCTTCTCTGTGGCGGCCCCGGCCCTCTGGAACCAACTCCCCCCAGAGATTAGAATTGCCCCCACCCTCCTTGCCTTTTGTAAGCTCATTAAAACCCACCTCTGCCATTAGGCATGGGGGAACTGAGATATTCTTTCTCCCTAGGCCTTTACAATTTTATGCATGGTATGTCTGTATGTATGTTTGGTTTTTATATTAATGGGTTTTTAATCGTTTTTACTATTGGATTATTTTGTATACTGTTTTATTATTGTTGTTAGCCGCCCCGAGTCTCCAGAGAGGGGCAGCATACAAATCCAATTAATAATAATAATAATAATAATAATAATAATAATAATAATAATAATAATAAATGAAAGCAAGGACAATTATAGAAAAGTGCACATCTAAAAGTGAAATGTAGTGGTAGTGGTGGCGGTGGTGATGGGGGAAATAACCCTGTAGTGTCACAAGACCCTGAGTTTGGCAACCAGGAATTGTGAAGGACTTCATAAGCTCACAGAGGGTGCTGGATCCTCCAGTTGAGATGTGTCAGTTATAAAAGAAAATACTGTAATGAAAGCCAATTACCTCATCACCAACCCATGGAATAAAATGATCCGTCTAATTTTTCTTCCTTACAAATTGCCAGAGAGGTTACTCGAGTTCAGGCAGGCTCATTAAAAGCTGTGCCAAACATGGTGAGAATGGATGGAAGGATTTCAATAAAAAGCCTCAAAGCTATTTTATACCACCCAATTGTTACTCAGCTCCTGCTTAACAAAGACTTGCATTGTTGGGGGGAAAGTTTACTGCTGTTGGGTGGGAAAAAGCATGGAAGTGAAGTGCCAAATTATATTTAAAAAGGAATGTGAACCAAGAAATTATGGCAATCATGGCAAATGATATAACTATGTTAAATAAATACTTGAATATTTCCTTTAGAATGAGGGATTAACAAATAGAGATTGCTTTGCAACATTTCAGCCAGTTCTTCTTTTTTCTTTCTTTCTTTCTTTCTTTCTTTCTTTCTTTCTTTCTTTCTTTCTTTCTTTCTTTCTTTCTTTCTTTCTTTCTTTCTCTCTCTCACTTTCCTGTTTTCAGGAAAGGAGCACTGTAATTCATGTTTCTTTTTTCCCATTAGTTTGCAGTATCTGGACTGAAGTGCCCAAGTCTTGCACAGCTTTGAAAGTGATGGAACCAATAGGGATGCATTACAGACAAGGGGAAGTCCAACTTGTACCAAAGCTGGAAACACCTTTGCCCAATTTGGATTGGTGCTTCAGGTGACTCTGCTTGTAATGCTCAAGCCGCAGCCTTCAATAGCATCTGCAGGTTCCTGCTCCATTTCTCAAAAGGGTTAAAGCAACAGTTTTGCCATAGCACCACAAGATCCATGATGTGAAAATGTGTTGGGCTTACATCATAATGGCACAATACTCATTTCACCAGATGGACCCACTTGATACTCCTTTATTCAGAAACACTGTACTTTCTCTCATGGGACTGTTTATAAAAAGTTATGATTTATCTCTTAGAAATCTACAATCATCCTATTTAAGATGTTCCTCCTGTAGAAAGTTAGCACTTACCCATCTCCTTGAAGAATGAAATATTTAGAGGAATATATATATATATATATGTCAAATGTTTTTTTAGCTGGAATTTTAAAATTAAGGGAGACTAGGATGGTCCCATTTCGGCCTTGTTCTGGCCTCATCAGCTAGCCACACCCTTCCTTACTGGGATTCGATCTGGCAGCCTCTGCCTTGTAAGGCAGAGAGTTAGCAGTTGAGCCACCAGACCTTGATCCCTCCAGCTCTGTACCAGGGAGGGGCTATATGTTTTTTTATGTCGGATCACCCTGGTGTGTGTGTGTGTGTGTGTGTGTGTGTGTGTATATATATATATATATGTCACATGTTTAAGCTGAATTTGAAAATTAAGGGAGACTAGGATAGATCTATTTCGGCCTTATTTTGGCCTCATCAGCTAGCCATACCCACTGGGACTTGAACCTGCAACCTTTGCCTTGTAAGGCAGAGAATTATCCTCTAGGCTACAGTATCCAATCCCTTCAGCTCTGTACCAGGGAAGGGTTACATTTTGTGTCGAATCACCCTGGTATATTGAAGGAACATCATTTTTTTTTTTGCTAAATTTGAAAATTAAGGGAGACTAGGATAGATCTATTTTGGCCTTATTTTGGCCTCATCAGCTAGCCATACCCACTGGGACTTGAACCTGCAACCTTTGCCTTGTAAGGCAGAGAATTATCCTTCAGCTCTGCACCAGGGAAGGCTTACATATTTTTGTGTCGGATCACCCTGGTATATTGAAGGAACGTCACAGTTCCTTTTTGCCTCTAGGCCCAACCCAGGGCCATATCAAGGCAGTTAATTTATTCATAGCCAACCAACTATATTTTTGTATGTATCACATTGCTGAATTTTTAAAATTAAGGGAGACTAGGATGGCACCATTTCAGCTTTGTTCTGGCTTCATCAGCTAGCCACACCCTTACTGGAATTTGATCCGACAGCTCCCTTGGGTTGGACCTAAAGGCAAAAAGGAACTGTGACATTCCTTCAATATACCAGGGTGATCCGACATAAAAATATCATATAGCCCCTCCCTGGTACAGAGCTGAAAGGGATCAGATCTGGTGGCCTAGAAATAAATTCTCTGCCTTACAAGGCAGAAGCTGCCGGATCAAATCCCAGTAAGGGTGTGGCTAGCTGATTAGGCCAGAACAAGGCCGAAATGGTGCCATCCTAGTCTCCCTTAATTTTAAAAATTCAGCAAAAAAAACCATGATACACACACACACATCATGTTATATATATAAAAACATGTTATATATATATATAACATGTTAAGATGTCACCAGCTACAATTTTAGGTGAGCGTGGCACCGGGACTCTTCCAGAGTTTGATAGAGTGTCTCCTGCAAGGCATCTCAGGTGTTCTCCCCTAATTCAATGACGTTCTAATATCAGCGATCAACTCCTTGACCCTCTGCGAGTGGTACCCGTTTCTAGAAAGTTGGTCTCGAGGTTAAAAAAGAAAAGTGCAAGAGGTAGAAAAAGTGTTCCACAGATAGAATTCCTTGGCTATCTTATCAATGCCTCTGGGTTACACCCTACACAAGCAAAAGTCCAAGCCATCCAGTAAGCTCCCACACCCAAGAACAAGACCGAACTCCAGGAGTTCGTGGAGCTTTTAAACTTTTATAGTGTTTTCTAGCCACACAAAGCTTCTGTCGCTGAGCCTTTCCATCGTTTGCTTGACAAGACGTCTTGGTTGCGAGGCTAAAAAGAAGCTGCTGCTTCCTCCGCTGTCAAGGAACTGCTATCATCAAATAGTGTCCTGGTGCAGTACAACAAGAATCTCCCCTAGGTTCTCACTTGCGATGCCTCTCCATTCGACATTGCTGTTTTAAGCCACCAATTCCCAGATGGAAAAGGCCCCAACTGCTTTCTTCTCATAGACCTTGTCATCAGTTGACCAAAATGACAGCCAGCTGGACAAGGAGGTTTTGTCTGGGGTCTCAGGAATCAAATGTTTCCATGAATACATCTATGGCAAATCATTTGACCTTATGACCATTCACAAGCCATTACTGGGCCTGCTTGCTTGGAACGCCAAATGCCACAGGTTTTGTTCCCTCGCATGCTACACTGGACTGTGTTCCTAGCTGCATACAGCTACTGCATTGACCAGGTGAGACAATTAGCCATGTCAGTACCCTCAGCCAATGCCAACTCCCAATAGTTATGGAGGATCCAGCTCCAACATCAGCTGTTTTATTAATTGAAGACTTGCTGTCTGGTTTCATTATGGCATTGGAGATTGATGCACACTCCAAGGACCATGTCAGTGCGCAAATGCTCAACTGGGTATGGAGGGGGTGGCCAAAGGGGCCAGTCAGCACAAAGTTCTTGCCTTTCTATACCCAGCAACATGAATTATCCATTCAGTGGGACTGCCTACCCTTGGGGAGTCATGTGGTGGTACCCCAGAGGCCAGTTTTGGAAGCTCTTCAGGTAAAACACCCGGGCATCTTGCAGATGAAGGAACCTGGATGCAGTTGTAGATTAGATTAGATTAGATTTATTTGATTTATATGCCGCCCCTCTCCGCAAACTCGGGGCGACTCACAACAATGATAAAAACAGTACATAGTAACAAATCCAATTCCCACCAATCTAATTACAATTTTAAATTAAAAAATTCATAAAACAATCCCAATACAGTGATCCCCCGCTCGTTGCGAGGGTTCCATTCCAGGACCCCCCCGCAACGAGCGGGTTTTCGCGAAGTAGCGCTGCGGAAGTAAAAACACCATCTGCGCATGTGCAGATGGTGTTTTTAACTTCTGCAGCGCTAGCGAGGAGCCGAAGATTGGGGGCGGCGCGGCTGTTTTAAAACGTCGCCGCCGACATGGGGGGCTCGCTAGCACCCCCCTGAACCCCCAACCCAGATTTGGGGGGGTGCTAGCGAGCCCCCCATGTCGGCGGGGACGTTTTAAAACACCCGCGCGGCTTTCCAATGAGTCCCGAAGACAAACGTCAAACTTCCGCGTTTCTCTTCGGGACTCATTGGAAAGCCGCGCGGGTGTTTTAAAACGTCCCCGCCGACATGGGGGGCTCGCTAGCACCCACCCAAACCCGGGTTGGGTTGGGTGTGCGAAATGACTTGGAGGAATGTGAAGCTGAAACCGGCCGATTTGGACTTCCCATTCCTCCAAGTCACTTCGCCGCTCGTGTCCTGGCTAAACCGGGCAGCAGGAGACAGGCTTTGAGTTTTGGCTGCGGGGCGAGGGAGTTAGGAAAGTCCTACTTCTCCCCCCGCAGCCAAAAACTCAAAGCCTGTCTCCTGCTGCCCGGTTTAGCCAGGACACGAGCGGCGAAATGACTTGGAGGAATGTGAAGCTGAAACCGGCCGGTTTCAGCTTCACATTCCTCCAAGTCATTTCGCCGCTCGTGTCCTGGCTAAACCGGGCAGCAGGAGACAGGCGGTGGGCTGGGAGCCGCAGGCGAAAGGAGCTCGGGCATTGTTCTCCGGACCCCGCCCGCAGCCTGGAGAGGGAAAGGGCCGCCGCGGGGCTGAGCGGGCGGTGTCCGGAGAACAATGCCTGGCGCCGCGCTCTGATGCCCGAGCTCCTTTCGCCTGCGGCTCCCAGCCCACCGCCTCGCTGGTTGGCTTCTCCTCCTGCTCAGCCTCGCCTCGGCCTTTGTGCGCGGCTTGTCCCGACAGCCCCCCACCCCAGCACTTTGAATCCAGCAGCTTCTGCTGGATACGGGCGGTGGGTGGGACGAGCGGCACGGAAGCCAAGGGCTGTGGCAGCTCGCCCTCCCATCGCCCGTATCCAGCAGAAGTGGCGGGATTCAAAGTGCTGGGGTGGGGGGGTGTCCCGACAGCCCCCCACCCCAGCACTTTGAATCCAGAAGCTTCTGCTGGATACGGGCGGTGGGTGGGACGAGCGGCGCGGAAGCCAGGGGCTGTGGCAGCTCGCCCCCCATCGCCCGTATCCAGCAGAAGCGGCGGGATTCAAAGTGCTGGGGTGGGGGGTGTCCCGACAGCCCCCCACCCCAGCACTTTGAATCCAGCAGCTTCTGCTGGATACGGGCGGTGGGTGGGACGAGCGGCGCGGAAGCCAGGGGCTGTGGCAGCTCACCCCGCCCATCGCCCGTATCCAGCAGAAGCGGCGGGATTCAAGGCTAACTTCTGCGCTTGGCTTGAGGACTCAGCTGGGAAGCGGCACGGGTGTTTTAAAAGGTCTCCGCCGGCATGGGGGGCTTCCTACCCCCCCCCCCGAACCCCCAACCCGGGTTTGGGGGGGTGCTAAGAAGCCCCCCATGCTGGCGGAGACCTTTTAAAACACCCGTGCCGCTTCCCAACTGAGTACCGAAGCCAAACGAACCCGGGTGGCCGGGCGAGCAGCGAGCAAATGGCGGGTGGCCGGGCGAAGGGCGGGCGAACGGAGGGCGAGCGGGTGCTGGGGGGGGGCTTCTCGCCCTCCCGCCAGCAAGAGGGGAAAGACCCAGGGAAGCCGCCCAGCAGCTGATCTGCCCGGCGGGGAACACCATCTACGCATGCGTGGCCATAGGAAAAAAGGGCGCACATGCGCAGATGGTGTTTTTACTTCCGGGTTGAAAAATCGCGATGTAGCCCGTTCGCAATGGTCGGGGACGCAATAACCGGGGGATCACTGTATATATACTCTGATTTAGACAAGGACATCCTAAATTGGATCGCATCTTGTCAGTCTTGCCAAGAGTCAAGGCCATCCTCCCACCATCCACTCCAATGCATGAGTGGAAAACACCCAAGGCACCTTGGTTGTGGGTACATATTGACTTTGCAGGGCCCTTTCATGAATAGACTTGTATAGTGGTAGTGGGTGCCTACTCAAAATAGCTTGAGGTGGTATTCATGATACGAATACCTTGGACATCATGATCAAAACTCTTAAAAGGTTGTTTGTGACCCATGGACTGCCAGACATCCTCATTTTAGAAAATGGGCCACAGCTCACATCAAGTCAGTTCAAGCTGTTCCTGGTAGGTCATGGCATTCACCCTGCCCTGATTGCACCATTCCATTCTGCTAGCAACAGCCGCCCCAAGTCTGCGGAGAGGGGCGGCATACAAATCTAAATAAATAAATAAATAAATAAATAAATAAATGAACAGCCAGATTGAGTGCATGGTCCAATCAGCAAAGGAATCACTGCCAAGGATTGCCTATGGAACTGGCAAACACAGATAGCTGAGTACCTCCTGGTCCAACATGTTACATCAAGCTCAACCACCAACAAGACTCTGACCAAACCCCTAATAGGTCACCGATTAGGGACCAACATGGACTGGCTGCATCCCGACTATTCCTTGCAGGTCCCTGCAGACTCAAACAGCCAGCTCCAGTCATTGTCACTAGGCAATTTTGTCTATGCCCACAACTACACTGGGGGCCCTTCTTGGATTCCTGCCCGGGTAGGGGATGCTACTGGGCTGTGTTTCTACAGGGTCTCACAGCCGCACGTCCATTGTTCACCCAGAATTTAACAGTGAATATATCAACACACCTTCTTCCTCCTATTTTCCTGCTGCAAAGTGAGTTAGGCTGAAAAAAGTAACTAGCCCAAGATCGTTGAGCTAGCTTTCATGGCTAAAATGGAATTTAGCCTGAAGGCAGCCCTAATCACTAGACCAAACTGACTGTCATAGTTCAACTATATTAACATAATCATTTAAGTCTGATTGTGCTGTACCTTCCTTTTCTCTTCCTCATATTCATGTGAATCAGAAAGACATCTGCCTGATTTATTCTGGACTCAAATATGATTTAAGCCCTTTTGACTGTACATGAAGTCTGCATATTTTCATCAAGGTCATCTTCCTTACTCTCTATGCCACCCCTGGGAGGAACTGGATGATTACAGATTATGACCGTGGGTCAGACACTTGTGGGTGGCATTGCACAGCTGTCCCACATTTCAAGGATACAGGCAAGAGAAGTTGCCAAAATGTGCCGTTGTTGGATGCACAGCCTGTTCCACAGACTCCAGCTTTCCCTTGTCTCTGTCTCACACATAGCTGTTCAGTATAAAGGGATGTGTATCTGATCAGTGTTTTGTTGTTGCTCGACTAAAGGAAGATATGTAACTAAATATATTCTGGTTAATATTAAACATCATTTTAATATTGCATTCTAGAATAAAATTATTTTTGACGAGTATCTTACAGACCTCGGTGGAAATATGGAAGTTACATATTTTTTAAAATTTATGTGAATAGTGTTCTGAAAATAATAGCACTACAGTATATTACTTTTATATATTTTATATTCATATAACACTATATTACAGATTTTCAAACTTTCCTCAGTGTATGCTATCCCTTTTATTTTTCTGGCCCTTTTAGCAATTTTAAGAGTCATCAACTATAAAATGGGGCTTTTTTCTACATAGGCTATCTAGATCAAAAAGTTTAAAACTATGTGGATTATTAATTAATGTAGCATTTCATAAAGCACAGATGAAATTATGTGTATCTATATGTTTATGTGTAATTTTTAAATGCTCTTAATGGTATGGAAATCTGATAGTGCTGTTAAGCTAGTAGAAGAGCTGCATATTTTAAAACATTTTTGGCATAACAGCATTAAAATAATATATCACCCATTATTTCCCAGATACATGTATAACTCATTTAATTATTTTAGATATATGCATAGATAGATGGGTAGATGATTGATTGATAAATAGATGGATGGATGGACAGAAGGATGATAGATAGATGATATAGAGTTTTTTGTTTGTTTTCAGTGAAAACAACTCAAGAACATAAGCAGAACTTGGAGTAATAGAGAACATACAATAGATCTCTCTTTTGTTGTTGTTGTTGCTAAACTAGAAGGTTTCTGTGTAGAAACTTAAAATGCTTGGAAGCTGAAAAAATATCATGGCAACCATCTGTCTATCTACTTTTCTCTAGGATCAATGGACAGATTGTGAAGAAATTCAAATTTCATTCTACTGTGTCATCAAATTCTAGAACTTTGGCCATTGTTTAAGAATTCTATATTTAACTTAATGTTTTCAAATACTTGATTCTAGAAACATAGGTTGTCTAACTGATAGGTTTCTTTGTTTCTCAAAAGTTCATCTATTGCAAATTTCAGTGGCTATACATGTTAATTGATACTGCCTCCTTTTCAGTTTTGAGAGTTTTAGCTGGAAAATTACAATCACAATAAATAAATAAATAAACAAACAAACAAACAAACAAACAAATATTATCACAAAGAAAATCTAACTAAATTCTCTACAATCAAGATCAGCCCTGAGTAAAGGTAGCTTGTTTTATTACTAAGGAGTAGTTTTATGTGATTTTTAATTATTCTTCAATATTTCATAGTCTCTGTTGTAATATAACATAGGTAGCTTATCCAAATGACTTTTTAAATCACCTTTTATTGCTGGGTAGTTATATTATTTTTATTTATGTTTTAAGCAAAACTGCCAATTTAAAGTGTATCCACAAAGGGATTCTGTGTTAATTTCTTTTGAAAGAGATCATTCTACTGTGGAAGTGTTTTGAATCTTAATAGTATAGAATGAATACTGATGCTTTAAGTCACAGCATTCTTTCATGGCCACTTGAAGGATTTACAGAGAGCAAGAAATCCTACAAAGTCCTGGTGGTAAATTAAAACTGTGCCCATAGTACAGCCATGCCAAGGGTATATTTATTCTAGCATTGTAGCATCCACACTTTCTTGGTGTTCATTATTAAGGTTGCAATGATGTTGGAATGTCCATCATTTGTTGTTTCTTTCTCTTTGATGTAGGTCATTGGCTTTCAGTAATATGCCCTGTATAACACACACACACACACATACACACACACACCATCTGTATACCATTCTAATCAAAGAAGAATTCCTATCGGTTAACCATAATTAAAACAAACAAAAATATAATTAAAACACGCACTTCCATCGCAATGCGAACCAATTGGGAAGGTAAGTAGAACCTTGAGCCTTGAGCCAGATGCAGGGAAAATCTCTCTAGAAGGGGCCAAATCTGTTTCCCCCCCCCCCCAATGCATCCAGAACAACTTTCTCTATGAAAGATGTGTGGTCCATTTTGCTGATCCCGCTACTTGTAGCACTACATATGCCGGAACATGTCAACAGAAGCCATGCTACAGAGTATCCTCCTCTGCGGAGAGGGGCGGATACAAATTTAATAAATAAATAAATAAACAAACAAACAAATAAATAAATCCTGTCCACTTAATTGGAATCCACAGGGGGAAATGAAGCCCAGATCATGTCTCATCAGATTCTGCCCATGAAAAATTAAGATTCAGGCAAATATGAATGACTTAGCAAGATGTTGTGTAGGTTCATCACAATAGCCAGTTTCTATCCCTCCAGAGCAAGAATAATATGAATGATTTAGCAAAATATTGTGTAAGTGCATCACAATGGACAGTTGCTTGATGTTTCTGCCATCCCCCCAGAGTTAGAATAGCATAAACTTGATTAGAGGTGCTATATAATAGTCCACGTGTAGATAATGTTTAATAGTAGAGGTGCTCCACATAGTAGAGACAATCCACTGTCTCGTGCAGAATTAAAACAGGTAAAAGCCAAACACAGTGACCTTGATCTCTCAATGCAGAAGGTAAATAGGAGAGAGATAAGTGAGATTGCTGTGAAGTCTCCCATATCTAGAACACAGTGACAAGACAGTTCTGTTCTTTGTGAACAAATTATAACAAGAAAAAGAACATTGTACTTAAAAATGTGCATACCTTGAAGAAAATCAAGAGATCAAATAGAGTACTCCTTATGAAGAGCATTTGCATAGAAATAAATGGAGAAACTTCTCTTTCCTTCACCCATGTAATATAACACTGCAATTATGCTAAATTACTACCATACATAGTATTGCTCCAACAGTATTATTCACTCTGGGCACAGGAACACAAAACTGTTTAATAAAAGGAGGTACATCTCCCAAATGCTATCATTTCACTTACCCATAAGATATAAACCACTTTGACTTTTCAGACCCCTTTATCTTTCTGTTGTCCAATCCTGCAGTCTTTTTGGATCAGTATGGAATATGAAAGAAGAGGTTGCAATGGAAGAGGTGGAAATTCCCTCTTAAAGGAAGAGGGAAATAATTTGGGATTACAAATAGGATTTTCATGAAATTGGTACTAGGGAATGAGCATAGTAGTCTTCATAAAATAAACTAGGATGATCACAACTCATAAAATAGAAGTCACAATAATGAACTACATACACTGAATTGATTTATCATTCAAATAAACTTTCTCTTGCTATTAAGACTGGAATCCCATAAGCTTTGGCAATAATGCATGGAAGTTTCTAGATTCCTTCATTTCTCCTATGAGATTTAAGGGGAAACTGCTGAAGATCTCAGAATTTTTTTTTAAGAAGAAGGAACTGTGCTACATTAAGTTTCATGAATGATGTACCGATTAAGAAGTCATTACTGCCTATTATTCACAAGCGAAGAGAAGGGTCAAATCCTTGAACTAGACAAAGACTTGCAAATCAATTCAAGTCTTACTCTAACATTGGAAAGAAAAGAGAAAGAAAAAAAGAGATAGTATCTTTAAATAAAGAATACGTCTATCTCTGCATTTTCCCCACTCTTACTGACTTCATTATAAAAATAAAAACCTATTTCATGTTAAGCTCTGATTAAAATTTTTGATTAGTAAGTGCAGATATACTGGCCAAATGTTTCCCTCAAATTATATCTCAGAATATTCAGTTCATTTACTTTTTATGTATTAAACTTGCATTACTAATTGATGCATGTGAAAATATTTGAACACCACCATATAGGCAGCTTAGGTTTATTGTTTATTTCATTGTGAGTTGTACCTTGGGTAGTTTTCAAATAATTTGTGATACTATGCAGTCTGCTGACATTTTAAAAATATCGCCAGTGTTTAGAATATGGATTTGACAGTCATTATCTATATCTCAACATGATTCCTATCTGATGAAATGTTCAGACAGTAGATTTGTGTTTAAATATGCAATTGCTTAAGGAAAGAAGCTACAAGGAAAACACTGTATTTCTAAAGATACCTTTTCTAATGGAAGCATTATCTTCAACATTCTACATCTACTCTATTAGTCGAGGTAGAATATGAAGTCACCCAGTGACCTTCAAATAAAGTGGACTATTAAAGTTGGCTGCCCCAGATATAAATCCAACATTCCGTGTGAGAGGCTTGTACATTTGTGTGGGTGTGTGAAAAGATGTATTTCCCCCCCCTTAATTGCGTGGCAAGCAGGGGAAGGGAGCTGCAGAAGGGGAAAAGCTGAAGAATAATTTCTCTTCTTTTGTGCCAATTAGTTTCTTATCAAATTTCTCATGCTCCACTGCTGTACACTTGGATGGGCTTTTTAAAGGACAGATTAATTTGGATAGTCTTGAGAGAAACAAGCCTGCAGAAAATTTTAGATATTGTATTGTCAAGCTTCCCCCTTTGTGTGAAACAACGGAAGAGAACAATGTGTCATCTTGAAAGCTATACGCCGTGCTATTCCCCACTTGGTATGAGATGCAGCCGTTAAGCAGTTTCTTTCCCCTTCCACCAGCCTTGGTTCTTCTTAATTAACACTGAAAACAGCGGGGAATTTGGTGCAGAAGCCCAGTAACGATGCAAGAAGCAAAGATAAAAACAGAATATGTCTAGCTTGCTTGAGAACATTCCCTTTGACATATTAGACAATAAGAACCCAGTGTAGTTTGCTGTTGTCACTAAAATGCAGGGGGAAAGACTTGAGATTCTGATACGCTAGCTAATATGTTGTTTTAGTGATAATTGCAAAGCTTACAAAAAGCTCTTCCTGCTTCTATAAATAAAGCATTGCCAGCTCACTTGTTAAATACATTCTAGTAGACAGTTGTCAATAGAATGATAATTTTGAACATACAGCAGATCAAATGTATTAAATTACTCTATTACTGAACTTAATTTCTTTAATATAACTTTAAATTCATCTACTGAGTATCCATGCCTGCCATTAAGGACATCCAAAATATTTAATGCTGTGCATCTTACCACATCTAATTACAGTACTTTAATTGAAAATTTTATCATGCCAACTGCAGCTAAGTCCATTGAAACAACTATTAAATAGATATATTTTCCATTTTCCATTGGAATTATGATGCATCATTCCTTTTGAATGTATTTCAGCAAGTAATTAAAGAATTTGACCATGAAGGAAATTGATAGGTAGCAATATGCTTCACTGGAATTTTGCCTTAGATTTTTAAGCAAATTCTTAAAATTTGTTACTCTTGGTGGCAAAGTCTATTTAATCATTTTGGTTGAAAGATTTTGAAGAAATTGGAGATCGTCAAATAGATTTTATAATATATTTATTGTCTGGGATCTTAAATTTTATAAATAAATGCAACCTACCAAACCTGGTTAAATTCCTGTTTCTAGATGTCAGATTTCTTTTGGGGGGGGTTTGCAAAATTTTGGAAAAGTGAAATGCATCAGGAGTTTTTCTGAGAAATTGCTTGGATAAAAATATCACAAAAAGGCCTTGAGAAACCCTACAATGCAAAATAATATGGTTCAAATTTGATCACAGTTTATTTGCTTTATTTATTGTTTGCTTTCTTTATTTGTAATTCATGATATACTAAACTATAGAATATACACTGTTTAGAATTGCAAAGGTAGTCCTAAACTGACAACTACAATTAAGCCTCAAATTTCTTTTGTTAAGCGAGACATTTGTTAAATGAATTATGTCCCATTTTACAATCTTTCCTGACACAGTTGTTAAGTGAATTGCTGCAGTTGTTAAGCTAGTAAGAAGGTTATTGAATTTGGTTTCCCCATTGACTTTGTTTGACAGAAGGTCACCAAAAGGGATCACATGATCCCAGGACATTACAATGATCGTAAATATGAACCAGTTGCCAAGCATTTGAATTTTGATCACCTGACCATGGAAAATGCTACAATGGTCATAAATGTGAAAAACAGTCATAAATCACTTTTTTTCCAGTACTGTTGTGATGATCTGGGGCATGGCACGAAAACAACACAACCAGAGAACAAGTCTAGCTCCCTTATTGCTCCAATTGTGCCCCCAAAGTTCCCACATTCACTACAAGTCCTAGAGCAAAGCTCTCACCCGCACCTTCAGAAGTCTCTGACTGCAAGTAGTCCAGTAAGCCAGTTAAACCAGACAGCAACGAAGGCCAGCAGTCCAATAAGCCAAGTTAGGTAAACAGTAACATAGAAACATAGAAGACTGACGGCAGAAAAAGACCTCATGGCCCATCTAGTCTGCCCTTATACTATTTCCTGTATTTTATCTTACAATGGATATATGTTTATCCCAGGCATGTTTAAATTCAGTTAGGTTTATTGGATTTATATGCCGCCCCTCTCCGCAAACTCGTGGATTTACCAACCATGTCTGCTGGAAGTTTGTTCCAAGGATCTACTACTCTTTCAGTAAAATAATATTTTCTTATGTTGCCTTTGATCTTTCCCCCAACTAACTTCAGATTGTGTCCCCTTGTTCTTGTGTTCACTTTCCTATTAAAAACACTTCCCTCCTGAACCTTATTTAACCCTTTGACATATTTAAATGTTTCGATCATGTCCCCCCTTTTCCTTCTGTCCTCCAGACTATACAGTTCAATTTTGTCAATATCTTTTTGTAGGTGAGGTCTCCAGAACTTAATACAGTATTCCAAATGTGGTCTCACCAGCACTCTATATAAGGGGATCACAATCTCCCTCTTCCTGCTTGTTATACCTCTAGCTATGCAGCCAAGCATCCTACTTGCTTTTCCTACACCTGACCACACTGCTCACACATTTGGAGACTGTCAGAAATCACTACCCCTAAATCCTTCTCTTCTGAAGTTTTTGCTAACACAGAACTGCCAATACAATACTGATTGAGGATTCCTTTTCCCCAAGTGCATTATTTTACATTTGGAAACATATAACAGTAACCAGAGCAAGAAGATCAGCGAAGCAGGCAAACTGGCAAGCCCCACAAAACAGAGTACAGTAATCTCCAGGCTTTGGCAAGTGTACATGATTTAATGCTTATTCCCGACAAATGCTCCTCCCACCAGGACCTCCTTACATCTCAGTCCCCAGGTGTGCCTTGTGAAAGGGGATGAGGCACTCTCCTCCCTCGTAGCTGGCTCAATCTGTGTTGATCTCACCTTCTCTGAGGAGGAGGGGGTAATCCTTGCTCTTCTCCTGAACTCTCCCTGTCTACAAGCCTTACTAATTCAGAAAAGCCATGCCTGGACTGATTCTGCCCTTCTCCAGTTTACTCCAACAGAGCCATCTACTCCATCTCTGTTAATTCTAGCTCTAGCTCATCTTCCCACGCAGATGCAGAACCTGAAGACGGCATGACAGATGTTGTAACTTAAAGTGGTCACTAAACAAACTGTTGTTAATCAAGGGCAGGAGTGGGCAATTAATTTTGCCATGAAAAATTGGGATGGTTTTAGAGGGCCAGACCCTGGCCTGACCTAAACAACCAGACCCACTCAACAGACCCCTAATTGTTTGCTTTATGGCAACACTGTGCACCACAGTCACTGCGCTGGAGCGTTTGCATGGTTTCTGTGCTCAGCCACTCTTCGTAGGAGGTCGGGGTCCACTCCAGTGCGAGGATGAAAGAGCTCACCGCGTCTGCCAGGACTCCTCTGGTTTCTGCTTTCTTCATGATTCATCAGGAAAGCAGGAACTGGAGGACTCCTGGCAGATGCGGTGAGCTCTTTCATCCTCGCACTGGAGCAGACCCCGGCCTCCGCAGACCGGTCACAGATAGCGGGTGGGCCGGTCACAGAGAGCGGGCAGGTTGGATGTGGCCAATGGGCTACCCCTTGCCCAAGTCACAGATAGCGGGTGGACCAATCACAGACAGCGGGCGGGCCGTATGTGGCCCATGGGCTGCCCCTTGCCCAGGTCTGATCAAGGGCTATCTGTGCTTGTTAGAGTGACATATAATCCTTAATAGGTGTGGGGTGAGGATGAGCAGTGATGGGCCACTACCGGAACGGTGAGGTGCTCCACTCCGGAAGCGATTTTCAGGATATGCATGCAGCTGCATGTCCCCAATGTGCTCCCCCGTGCCCCCGTGTGAGATTTGGCTTCTGCACATGCGCAGCAAGCAAAATCTCATGGGAAGACACTTGCATGAGCAAGATTTCAGCAATTTTTGCTGATTTGTTTTGCTTCTGCACATGCACAGAAGCAAAAATATCAGCAAAAATCACCAAAAGCCAAATCTCGCCCCAATGCACATGCATCCACGATGGCCTCACAGGGCGTACCAGTAATGCCGAAGATGACAGTCCTTCGCTGATGATGAGGATGGTGCTGTATGGCAGAGACGATGGTAATAAAGAGACGATGGTACCCTGTTTCCCCGATAGTAAGACACCCCCGATTGTAAGACGTATCGGGGGTTTCAGGGGGGTCGGCTAATATAAGCCGTACCCCAAAAGTAAGACATATGTCTTACTTTCGGGAAAACACGGGAGTATTGCCGCCTCCCTCTCATCTAGCTGGACCTGGAGAGCGAGAAGGTGGCGAGGGGGAGGAAGGCGCTTGGGAGCGGCACGGCGAGGAAAGCAGCGGGGGCCGCCTCCCTCCCTCCTTCCTTCCCAGCTGGCAGCGCACTCCGGGCCTCGCCGGCCGGCCGGCTCCCTCCCCGTCTGTCTATGTCTTTTTCTGACTCCAGCGCGCACCTTTTTTTCCAATATAAGACATACCCCGAAAGTAAGACATAGTGGGGCTTTGGGGGATAAAAAGAAAGTAAGACACTGTCTTACTTTCGGGGAAACATGGGTAATAAAGAGACGATGGTAATAAAATTACCAGTGTTATTCTTTTGTGTATTCCATTCTCTTTTGACACACATTAAAATTAATTTGTTGTGAAATCAGGAGAATGTATGAAGTGGTGAGCAAACTATTAGTTTGATATCTTTTATAATCAATTGATAAATGCTGAAGGAAGCACAAATTATGATTACTGTAATAAACATCACAAATTATGAATTGCTATAGGTCAGCAAAAATTTTTTTTTAAAAAAATTGAACTTTAGTTATTAACAAACAACAATAAGTAGAGGTGAGGGAACAAATGACTGCATGTAATTAAAATATGTTGTTGTTGTTGTTGCTGCGTGTATGTGTACACTCATAAATATTTGGGGAGGAAATTCTTACTGCAATATGCATTCCCTAGGTATGCCCATGTCACACCAACACTCCGCAGTCTGCATTGGTTGCCAATCAGTTTCCAGTCACAATTCAAAGTGTTGGTCATGACCTATAAAGCCCTTCATGGCATCGGGCCAGAATATCTCCGAGACCGCCTTCTGCTGCACGAATCTCAGCGACTGGTTAGGTCCCACAGAGTTGGCCTTCTCCGGGTCCAGTCGACTAAACAATGTCATCTGGCGGGACCCAGGGGAAGAGCCTTCTCTGGGGCGGCCCCAACCCTCTGGAACCATCTCCCCCCGGAGATTAGAACTGTCCCCACCCTCCTTGCCTTTCGTAAATTTCTTAAAACCCACCTCTGCTGCCAGGCATGGGGGAAATGAGACATCTCCCCCGGGCCTATACAGCATAGGTATGTTTGTGTGTATATTTATTTTTAATAAGGGGTTTTTAGTGACTTTTAATTATTAGATTTGTTATATATTGTACTATTATTGTTGTGAGCTGCCCCAAGTCTATGGGGAGGGGCGGCATACAAATCTAATAAATAATAATAATAATGGTTAGAGGAAATCACAGAACAAAAAATAAATTTGAAACTGGAAATATTTATGCTGGGAATAGTGGACTGGAAAATGGATAAGAAATATTATTACATCATATTGCATTTACTCACCACAACCAGAATTATCCTTTAAAATACTGGAAACAAATCAATACACCCATTGAAAGTATAATAATTAGAAAAATCCTTGATTGTGTTGAGCTAGATAAAATGACTATGGAATTAAATTAGAGAGAGGATTCGGAATACTATGAAATTTGGAGTAAAATCTACAATTGGCTTGGAAAAAGAAATCAAATTAGTAAACAATTAAATTAATACTGATTAAAATGTTTAGTTATGTTCAAATATTATAACTGTATTAAGAAATAGCAATTAATCATGTAAATGAATAGGATCATATAAGCATAAGATAAATGTCCACATGAAATGCTGTATTATAATCTAGAGGTTATGTAGTGTATTTTGTATTGTGTTGTTATGTTTTGTCTTTTTATGCTGCTTTTTAAATGTAAATATTCAAATAAAAACAATTTTTTTAAAAAAAATAGAATTGCTTCCTAGAATTTAGAATGAATGAAAAGTTAGATGGGCAAAGCAGCAAAGGAATTATCCAGTGAAGGTCATAACAGTTTGCTGTTTAGAGTGAATATGTTGTAAATTTTGGCAACATTTCTCAATCTGTGTTGTGGCCCGCTAGCAGCCCGTGCAGTTTGTAGTGGATCCCGCCAGAGAAGAGGCCAATGTGGCGATGCCCCAGCGGCCCATGCAGCTGGCACCGGAGTGAGAAAGTGAAGAGGCTGGAGGGCACTCGGTGCCAGAGGCAGAGATATAGCCAGGGTCTTCAGAACCTCCAAAAACTCCCATCAGTGACAAGGAAGAAGAGGAGGAGCCTATTCGTAATGCATGGGCATGCAGAGCTGTCAAAAGGCAGGAATGGTTCCTTGAGAGTAGACATAGGATTAATTGGCCACTCCCCTAGCCAATTGGGATGATGACACAGGTAGCACTTTGCAGGAAACCACGTTTATTCATTTGCCTTCTTATCTTGAATTAAAAAATATCAGCTCAGCTCTTGCATTCTTCCTGCAAATTGTTTCTCGGCATTTTGCCAACCATTGTAAACTTCATGATATCTCCAAGATTATTTGCTCAGACTTGATTTATTATTTCATGGACTCGTGCTGGCTGTCAATTAAGTTGAATTTACAGCCGGTGTTAAGAAAAAACTGCTTTAAACTGTATTTGTGTTTGCCAACTACTAACAAAGCTCATTAGTAGTTGAAATAATCCGAGTAAACGGCTTGGAGTTAAAACGCTTTATTCTTTCACAGAGAAACAACAGCCGCAGCTTACTTTCACTGCCGAATGCAATCTGACAGGAGACGCGTAAGCCCGGTAGCACAGGAAAACTTTCGCCCGGCAACAAGCGACGCCTGACAGCTCTTTAGTTTGGCGCCCAAAGCCCAGCGGCCAATCAGAGGTAAGTAACCAGTCCTGTCTGACTCTAATGACTTTTGCTTAACAATAACTCTTTAACTAATTTCCCTGGTAACAGAAACTTCTGAGCTGGGTGCCCGCTCAGACCTTCGTTGTTCTTGGAGGACCTGGGTATCCACCGATGAAGATGGCTCTTCCGGATGAGACTGTCCAGCACCCCCATGGCTGGAGCCTTGCGGAGCTGCAGCTGCGCTGGCTTGACTAGGAAATCCAGGTAAGTCCCAGTCTATTTGTTCCTGGTTCCTATTAGGTCTTGAGTAATTTCCTGTGGGGTGTGAAGGAGGAGAGGCCCCATTACTTATGGCAGCCCTATTGTCCCTTATACTGGCAGATGCCAATCTCCCTCTAATGTGATCTATGTGCCTCTTCCAGAGGCGGCCATCACTTAGGGCAATTGTATATGTTTTTGGACCTGTTTGCTCTGTGACTATTCCACTCTCCCACAATGTGCCCTTATCAAAATTTTTAACATACACATTTTGACCGATACATACCGAGCGTTCCGGAGTGGTGACATTTACCGTTTTTAACTGGACATAGGCTGGGTGCAGCCTATCCAAAGGTGACCTTAACTTCCTCCCCATCAGTAATTCAGCCGGGCTTCTATTTGTAGTCATACTTGGTGTGATATGTTGCATTAGAAGGAAAGTGTCCAGTCTGCCTTGAATTTCCCCTGGGGATGATCTTTTGATGGCCTCTTTGGCCACTCGGACATACCTTTCAGCCATCCCATTAGCCCACGCTGCGTGGACTGAGACCAAAGCATGTTTCACCCCCAACCCGGCGAGGAACATTTCAAACTCCTTGGAAGTAAATTGGGGCCCATTATCCGATACCAGAACATCTGGACACCCATGTGTCGCAAACAATTTCCGTAACACCTTTGACACTGATGTTGTTGTAGTGGACCCTAGTAACAGTATCTCCAACCACTTGGAGTATGCATCCACCACTATTAAGAACATGTTATTGTTCACTGGCCCTGCTAGGTCGATATGTATTCTTGACCAAGGGCCCCTAGGGGTGTCCCACTGTGCAGGGGTGGTTTTGGGAGGATTTGGTCTGGTCTCCTGACAGGACTTACATGTAGCAACCCAGTCCTCTATAGCCCTGTCCAGCCCTGGCCACCATAAATACCCCCTAGCCAAGGCCTTCATCCTGACCACCCCGGGGTGTCCTTGATGCAGCAGTTGCATCACTTGAGGCCTTAGGGAATGGGGGATGACTACCCTATCACCCCACAACACACATTCATGCATAACAGACAGTTCTAGCCGTTTTGTTTTAAACTCACCTACTATTGGGTCATCCCCATTGGCTGGCCATCCTTTTAGAATATAGTGAAGGACTCTTCCTAAGACAGGGTCAAGTTTTGTTTCCTTGGCTACCTCTTCTGCTGTCACGAGGGATGGAGTGCCTATGTCTATTAAGAGGACATCTCCAGCAGGGGCTGGGTCTACCACCTGCTGACCCAATGGGCAGCGGCTCAAGGCATCGGCATGATTAATTTGAGAGCCACCTTTATGCACTAGAATATAATCATAGCCAGCTAAAAATATAGCCCACCTGGACATGCGGGGGGACATAAATGGAGGAGTAGGTTTCCCAGTGGCTAATAATCCCAGCAACGGTTTGTGGTCAGTAATCAATTGGAAAGGGCGGCCCAACAAATAATTATGGAATTTTTTAACGCCGGCAACCAAAGCTAAAGCTTCTCTATCAATTTGGGCATAATTGCGTTCAGCCTGGGATAAGGTTCTTGAAAAGTAAGCTATAGGTGCCTCCTGACCATTTGGTAATAAATGGGCTAGGACAGATCCCACCCCGTATGGCGAAGCGTCGCATGTGAGTCTGAGGGGTAATGTGGGACTATATTGCACGACTACACTTTGGGAAGTCAGGAGTTGTTTGACAGCAGTGAAAGATGCCTGTTCAGTATCTCCCCATTGCCATTGCGCCCCCTTGTGGAGAAGTCTATGAAGCGGCTCAGCTGCAGAGGCTTTATGCTTCAGAAAAACTGAGTAGAAATTCAATAACCCTAAAAAGGCTTGCAGCTCTGCTTTACAAGTGGGGGCAGGTGCGTCTCTAATGGCCCTAATTTTGTCATCCGTGGGATGAATTCCTGCTGCATCGATTTTGAATCCTAGGAAATCTACAGATGGAGTTCCCCATACACACTTGTCAGGGTTCAGCCTCAGCCCTTTTGATTGTAACCTGGTCAACACCTGTCGGATTCTAGAGTGTAATTGGTCCCTTGTGTCCCCACAAATTAAAATATCATCGAAGTAAGGGACGACCCCTTTAAGCCCCCATAACAAGCGTTCCATTAGTCTCTGGAAAATACCTGGGGCTACACTAATGCCAAATTGCAGGCGTGTGCACCTGAAGGCACCTCTGTGGGTAACTATTGTCTGGGCTAAAGAAGTGGCTTCATCTACAGGAAGCTGTAGGTATGCCTGGGCAAGGTCCAGCCTTGCAAAGACCTTCCCAGACCCTAAAGTGTGCAGCAAGTGCTGCACAACTGGAATTGGATAAGAGTTGTGCTGTAATGCCTTATTCAAAGTGGATTTGTAATCAGCACACACACGCAGAGATCCATTAGGTTTAAGGGGGGTTACAATAGGTGTCTCCCAGGGAGCGTGCTCAATAGGAACCAAAATGCCTTGGGATTGGAGTTTGTCCAATTGGGCATCTAATTTGTCAAGCAAGGGCAGAGGTACCCTCCGAGGCTTCAATCTCAAGGGGGGAATGGCTGGGTCTAAGGAGAAGGAGATTGGGGGTCCCTTATATGTTCCCAACCCTGGTTTAAAGACATCTGGAAATTCTTTAACAAAATCAGGTGTGTTGGGTGCAAAAATTTTGTGGACACCGGTGATGGCTAATCCTAGGGGAGCCATCCAATTCAAACCCAACAAAGAATGATTGGCCCCGTCCACGATTAATAGGGGCAACCTATGGTGCACATTTTTAAAAGTGATAGGGACGCTAGTAGTACCCAACACACTAATTGGGTGTCCCTGAAAGTCTTTGATAACAATATCTGATGGCAGCAAAGAGTCTCGAGACACATCAGGTAAATAAAGTCTTAGTTTGTGCCACGGCATCAAAGTATATTTGGAGCCCGTATCCAGCTCCATGTGGCAGGGATGTTGATTTAATAGGAGAGGGACAACAATTTTATTAAGGGGAGAAGGAGTAGCTGCAGAAGCAGGGCTTGCAAGGTTACCTCGGTTGGACCACGGTCTCCTATTTCCCCGTCCTTGTTGTCGGAATGGCCGGTAGGAACGCTGGGCAGGGAACGTTGGCAGCAGGTCTTGGTTCCCTGAGTTGTCATCAGGCAGGGCGGCACGGCATACAGCAGCGATGTGGCCTCGCTTGTCACAGCGGCGGCAGAAGGCGTCCTTGAAGGGACATCTAGAGCGTGCATGTTGACCTCGGCAGCCAGCACAAGCAGGGAAGTTTTGGCGGAGTTGCTGGTTAGGGGGTCCACGAATCAGGCAGCAGTCGTCGTCCTGGGCATCAAAAGCATTGGTGTAGTAGTCCAAAGAAGAGTTGACTTGTGCGCGAGGATGTGCAGTGAGTTTGCATACCGTTGATAGCTTGTCATTCGATTTCAATTCAGCGGCAGCAGACTCTGCCACTTCAGCTGTCTGGGCAGCTTTGATCACATCTTGCAGGGTAGAATCTTCCGTTGCTAACAGCTTATTTCTGATGGAGACATTCTTCATGCCGAAGATAATGGCATCTGTCAACCTCGCCTCAGGGTTATCAAATTGACATTTTGCCAATATTGTCCTGAGGCGAGTTGCGAACTGATTAATTGTTTCCCCTTCGGCTTGGGCCGTGCGGGAAAACTGGTGTCGGTAAACCCTAGCGGGCTTAGTTGGTTTGAAATGAGAGGCTAATTTCTCTTTCAGAATTTGCCACGAGACAGAATTGGCAGGCTCTGGGTCTGTCGGGGTGCCCGCCAGCTCAAAAATTTGAGTGCCGCAATAGTTTAGGAATAAAGCTCTTTTGCGGCTGTCCGTGGCATCTTGCATGCCGGCTGCTTCCAGAAAAATTTCAAATTTTGCCATATAGGCAGTCCAGGTTGACCGTTCAGGGTCAAAAAGCTCTGGCGGCTGAATGATTGACGGGGTAGACATAATGATTTAAGGAGAAAAAGCAGTCCTCAAGACCCTCGTCGCCAATGAAATAATCCGAGTAAACGGCTTGGAGTTAAAACGCTTTATTCTTTCACAGAGAAACAACAGCCGCGGCTTACTTTCACTGCCGAATGCAATCTGACAGGAGACGCGTAAGCCCGGTAGCACAGGAAAACTTTCGCCCGGCAACAAGCGACGCCTGACAGCTCTTTAGTTTGGCGCCCAAAGCCCAGCGGCCAATCAGAGGTAAGTAACCAGTCCTGTCTGACTCTAATGACTTTTGCTTAACAATAACTCTTTAACTAATTTCCCTGGTAACAGAAACTTCTGGATTTAACAGTAGTCTTTAGCTTAATAAATGAAGGCTTGGACAGAATTTGTGTGTGCTGCATTCTTTGTTGTTTGTAACTGGGGCCGAATAGTCTGGACAACAGTTTCTTAAGACAATTTAGGGTCAAATCTGCCTGACAAGAGAACAAGAATGGCTAAGGGTGTAATATCGATATGCCACTATTATACTCCATACATACATGTCAGAGGTGGGTTCCTCCACCTGTTCACCCAAACTGGTAGCGACCTGTTGGTGATGTCACAATGATGTCATGGAGCCAGTTTGATGCATGCCAGTCCGTGGACACTACCATCTCTCCCAAAAATAGTTTTTTTAAAAAAAAATTGGAGGGAATTTTTTTCTGAGATTTTTCTTCTGCACATGTGCAGAAGCCATGTTTTTGACACTCTGCATGTGGTCGCCATCTTGTTTTTTGCTTTTTTGGGGCGGTGGTAAAATTGATGAAATTTTCAAGGTCATTCAAACTCTAAATATGCTCTGATTGCCATGATTCAAAATGTCTTTATATCTTGTATATACAGTATGTCTATGTTATAGTGTCTCTTCCTTGTTTTACAGAAATTTAGAATCTAAGTATAAATCTTTCATCCTAATGAATGGTTAGCAATATCCGTACTTTTCTTCCAATATTTTTTTGCATGTATTTAAACAGGTGGATCAATAAAGTTTTATTGGATAGCTGCTGTGTGAAAAATGAAGAATGAATTTAGAGTTGTTAGGTAAATAATATTTCATTTCAAATATGTGTTTACCATGTATGAAGAATACCCAATCAGAATGTATAGAGTTATTATTTAAACCAGTCATTATTGGGCATTTATTTTCTCCCTTCCCATCTTGATCCTGATTGTCTTTTGCTTTTATTTAGACGCTCCATAAATTAGTTGCCATGGAAATTAACACCACTCAAACGATGGCTTTTTCCATGGAGATGAAGTCAGCAACTTGTTCTCACATCCCTGGGAATACCAGGCCTGGGAAAGACAGTCCTCTGCTTTGAGTCTTCAACCCAGACAGCACTGATGTGAGCTGTATTAATGGATTAAAAGCACAATGTGTTTTACTATAGGCACAAAACCTTACAAGCACTGCAGAGGAGTATAATAAAGTTACACAAATGAGCCAGAGTCTAGCAAAGATTCACACACATACATCAAGATTCCGCATTTGGAATAGTACTCTCAGAACTAGTCCTGGCATAGCTTTTTGTATTAGTTCTGGTTTTTTTAGAAAGCTAATTCATGGGGATCCTAGCTCTGGTCTCATTATACTTTCCCATTACACCAGGAAAATTGCACCTAGTGTTTCCTAGGCTCAAATCTAACATAAGCTTAGAAGTCAAGCAATTTGAAAATATCTGTATTGTATTCTAGGACCATGTAGATATTTCTGCCTAAATAAATAATGGCTCATCAAAAAATTCAAAAAGTTCTTCACTCTATTCTTCATTTTTATGTTTCACTTCCAAAGCTCGAGCATTTTTCATAGCAAATCCCTTTAAAACAAGTGTGTAATTTTACTAACCTAGGTTTAAAGCTGAATGGCTTTCCAAAGATAACAAAGAGAGTCATACAGGGGTGACATTTTCTTTGGCCTATAATAATTTACACTTAATTATTACATACACTATGCAATTAACTGTGTATGGTACAGATTATTTATGTAACAGGAAGTTTAAATTAATTTAATTATATTCTTAATTAACCAGATTAACCAGATCAATCCTACACAGCTATAGTGAAGGGAAAATGCATTGCATTATGTTAGCAGAAATATTGTTATATATTCTGTTATATATCAGTTCAACTAGAAGGGAGAACAACACAACCCACCAAAAAGGCTGAAGGAATAAAATTTAAATGTATTTAGCCCAAAGGTTGCTAATCCAGGACTATGCCAGACAGTCTTATTTCCATTGATAAATGGAAGAAGCCAAGTTATTTAGGATGATACTTGTTATGCCCCCAGCAACCTGCAACACACAACATGTAAAATGATGCCACAACACCCCCAATTTAACCAGCCACACTGCACAGCTAGGAAAAAATCCTGGCATAGTTGGATGTCTAAACTCCAAGAGTCTTTGTTGTCCCACTGAATAGGACATGGAGCTTAAGCTTCACACGCTTTTTGCAGTTTTGGCAAGAACAAGTCACGTCAAGAAGGAAATTAACAATGTTCCTGGGATTTAAAGCCATTCTGCCCATTTAGCAATACAGGAAAGGTATTCATTCAGTCACAGCAGCAAATATGAAGAACATATGTTCCTTTGCTGTCTACTTCCCCCAATTTACATGATCACATGGAAGAACAAAAGAATAATCCAGTTGCATGAAGAAAATTCAGTGATGGGCTCCTACGGGTAGTGTAAGGCAGTGTTTCCCAACCTTGGCAACTTGAAGATATCTGGACTTCAACTCCCAGAATTCCCCAGCCAGCATTCGCTGGCTGGGGAATTCTGGGAGTTGAAGTCCAAATATCTTCAAGTTGCCAAGGTTGGGAAACACTGCAGTAAGGTATGCAGTAAGAACCAGTAGAAAAAATTTGGTCAGGCACGCAGAACTGGTAGAAAAAAATTGATTTTTTTTTTTTCTTTTTTTCCCTTCTGGGCTCTGGGTATGTTTTTCCTATCGCAGTAAATGAAGTTGAATGTGTATAATTTTAGAAGAGCTGTGTGTGTGTGTGTACATACACATACAGTTTATATAGTAGATAATGTATATTTTTGTGTGCCTGTGTATAATATGTGTGTACACATATGGCATATATACATACAATTAAATAGTATATTTTGGAGGTTCAGTAATAGTAAATAGACAGGGAAACAATATCTCTTTGAGGCAAGGAGAGGCCAGGCACCCTAACCCTAATCCAAACCCACATGAGTGATGTCAAGTTGGCCACCTTTAAGCGAGTCACATGACCTTTAAGCCACTCCAGTCACCTGACCACCAAGCCACTCCCACCTGGTCATATGACTGGCAAGCCATACCCACAAAATAAGCCACACCCACAGTGTGTTGGTAAAGAAATTTGTAGCCCTTCACTGAGAAAAACTCATAGTTTTCAACATCACTGCTACACTATACACATAGAGACTTTGTTTTCCATAAACCTTGCTCTGCTATAGACTTTGAATACCATATATGTTAGCTGCACACAAAACCACATAGCATTTTATTAGGTAATGGAGTTGGTTTCTTTCTTTTCTTTCTTTCCTATATTATTATTATTATTATTTCCTATATTTTCATATAATTTGAACATCATTCACCATGAATTAAATAAAAATATGTGGTATTCAGGTATTGAGTTCTTTGCTTAATTATGGCACTTTAAAAGTTCAGTGCAAAATAATAATGGCACCACTTGGATTTAATTATGGGTTGCTCCCGGTTTGGCCCGGTTCTGGGAACTGGTGGCAGCGATGGCAAGAGGCTCCATCCCCCCCACCCGGGACGCTTCTGCGCAAGCAAGGACATAAACCAGTAGCAACAGGTTTTAAAACCCACTATACAACAAATCTTTATGTAGGTATTTTAATGAACGTACTACTTAAACAATTCTAAGTTGACATAATGACATGTGTACTGTGAGTTTGTGATAATAAACACTTATGTCTGCTAAGAGACCATAAGTCTGTATGGTCTCTTAAAAGCTTTGATAATAAAGGGCTGAGGTGGCACAGTGGGTAGAGTGCAGTACTGCAGGTGACTAAAGCTGATCGCTAGATCTGCAGGTCAGAGGTTCAAATCTCCTCACCGGCTCAAGGTTGACTCAGCCTTCCATCCTTCCGAGGTGGGTAAAATGAGGACCCAGATTGTGGGGGCAATATGCTGGCTCTGTTAAAAAGTGCTATTGCTAACATGTTGCAAGCTGCCCTGAGTCTAAGGAGAAGGGCGGCATAAAAAATTGAATGAATGAATGAATGAACGAACGAACGAACGAACAAACAAACAAACAAACAAACAAACAAACAAACAAACAAACAAACAAACAAACAAACAAATAATGTCATCTTGCAAGTAATTCAGTTATGTAATTTCAATTAATCACCTCATGTCTCATGCAAGTACATTAACCTGGGTCCTTTGTGCGATAATGTCATGAGGGTGCCTATCAGTTGCAGACATTCTTCTCTGTTCTGGATGCTTCCAATCAGTTTAAGAGGAATAATTTCCCCTTGTAAATTGAGCAGGTTTCAAAATTGCTTACTGAGTTCACTTTGGGCACTCTATGGGAGTTCCATATATGCTGTTTGTATGTGGTACAGCAATTGTTAGTCTGGGGCTACTAGAAGTCAACATTGTCTTGTCTGAGGAGATAAGCATAAAACGTATCAGGAAAGACTTAATGAACTCAATCTGTATAGTCTGGAGGACAGAAGGAAAAGGGGGGACATGATCGAAACATTTAAATATGTTAAAGGGTTCAATAAGGTTCAGGAGGGAAGTGTTTTTAATAGGGAAGTGAACAAAAGAACAAGGGGTCACAATCTGACGTTAGTTGGGGGAAAGATCAAAAGCAACGTGAGAAAATATTATTTCACTGAAAGAGTAGTAGATCCTTGGAACAAACTTCCAGTAGACGTGGTTGGTAAATCCACAGTAACTGAATTTAAACATGCCTGGGATAAACATATATCCATTGTAAGATAAAATACAGGAAATAGTATAAGGGCAGACTAGATGGACCATGAGGTCTTTTTCTGCCGTCAGTCTTCTATGTTTCTATAAATCTGAAATTAGTTGGGTCATTCCATAGTATTCTTGCTTTTATCTACCCAATTGGGTGGCATAGAAATCGAATAAATAAATAAATTAAATATGCTAGGAAAAAGAAGTCTGAAGAATCCCTATTTCTGAAGAGTTAAAAAAGTGGAACTGAAGTCTTTCCGTATGACGATCTATTGGAAATATCAAGTAGGATAACATATGGTTTATCAATTAATTGCGGTGTAAGCGTCTATAGATTATGAAATTTTACAACACATGTATTGAACTTTAACTCCACACATATTGTTTCTAGAAACACATTTCGGGCATAAGGATTGGAGAATCCATGAATTGCAATGAATAACCAGGAGATGAGAGGAAGTGTTAGAGGAAGGCAACAGGCTGTTTCTAAGAGTTAGGAAGAGGAGAAAAGTAGAAGTGAACTGAGGTGGAAAGATTAATATCTGTATTTATCATTGAACCATGTTTCTTTGTGAGAGAATGTCTACGAGAGATAACTGGAAGAAGATATTTGGCCAAATTTTGTCTACTATTGCAGATTATTAAAGTCTAGCATTTATTTACAAAAACTGTTTTTAAAGGACCACTACACACTTAGTATAAAACCAAGATATTTTGGCTCTACTTGGCTTTGATTTTATAAAATTTTATAAAACCAACCAGAAAGCAACAAAACAAGACGTCAATAGATAATTAAGGCTGCAGAAAGAACTTTCTACCAGCCTCCTTTTAATAGAAGACTTATATATTAAACGGATCAGAAGGAGGACTAAGAAAATATCTACAGACCCCTCACGTCCTGGTCGTGAACTATTTCAACTCCTTCCATCAGAACAGCATTATAAGACATTTCAGGCCCAAACAACTAAACACAGGGACAGTTCCCTCCCCCCACCCCCATCACTCTGTTGAACATCTAATTCTCACAGTGCTGTCTAATCTCTATGTGCATTTATCCACGTAGTATGGCTGTAAAACTATTATTTATTATTTTTCTTACTCCATTCTCTTGTTGGTATTGTTATCATGATGATCATTATTCTATTGCTTTGCATGTACTCTGAGAACTTTTCCACTGGACACAAATTCCTTGTGGTGTCTAATCAAAGTTGGCCAAATAAAGTAGTCAATTCGCTTCAATTCAAATATTCAATAATGGCAGCATATTTGTTGTTATAAAAGGAGACATTTCAAGATTTTATTGCAAAATTTATTTGTGGTGATTTACAAAACAAAACATTTCCAAATTGATAGCATGGAGGGCTGTTGTTGTTGTTGTTTTTTTAAAGTAGCGCTTGGTGTTCTTTCCATATCAGCGATACAATTGTTACTTCAAAGATGACTTCTAAAGACTGGTCTTCTTTCATCCAGAAGTATTAATACCCCAAACAATAAGCTGACAGATGTTATGCTTTTTCATATTGGCGAACAGCAACAATATCACCAAAGGTGAGAGTCTGCAAATTCAGTGAATACAAAGACAATTTAAAACAAATATAGACTATGGGGCATAATGTGCAGAGATAAATGAATCATATGGTTTTTGACAAGTCCAGATGTTCCTGAAACATCTGAGTCTGCCATGTTTCTGCTATATCATGACAGAAAACAATTTCCCCAAACATAGCAAGCAAATGACCCAGTGCTATTTCAGTTATTCATGTTTTTGCTGCATGAATTAACTTGAACTTTCCTTATCAATGTAGAGCAGAGCTGTCAAAATTGCGGCCTGTGAACTGGATGTGTCATGCGCTGGCCACGCCCACCCCTAGTTTGGCGAAGGGGAAAAAGTGATGATACATCACATGACAACGATGTGGCAGTGCAAGTTGGACACCCCAATGTAGAGAAATCGTGAAATAAAAAATTAAAAGTGAATACAAATGAAAGATTTTAACATGAGTTGGTTATAACTGATTCTTTACCTACAGGGAGATCCTGCATTTACAATTTGTGTTGATGCTTTCCCCCCCCCCCCCTTATGATCAATTCTTAACAAACATATATTTGGATAATATATTCTAGTCAACCAGTCAGAACTATGTTTGCTGCTTTTACACTTTAATGTGCTATTCATAAGTCACATGTCATTCTTGTTTATTGAAACCCTATTTATAGTTGTTACAGATTTCCCTTACAAGTATCATAATGAAAGAGTCAATTCATAAATACATTTATTTATTTATTTACTCATTTACTCATTTACTCATTTACTCATTTACTCATTTACTCATTTACTCATTTACTCATTTACTCATTTACTCATTTACTCATTTACTCATTTACTCATTTACTCATTTACTCATTTATTTATTTATTTATTTATTTATTTATTTATTTATTTATTTATTTATTTATTTATTTATTTATTGGGTTTGTATGCCGCCCCTCTCCATGAACATTACAAGGCATGTTTTATTTTTTGAAATAATTGAATTGGCTCTGGATTGCAATAATGGATTGTTGGATAATTTTTAAAAAAGTACTTTCTAATGCAGGAATTTCTCTTAGTCAATCATGTTTCCATTTTAAAAATGCCATTCCCAAACAAAACTAAAGAAAAAACATGAAAGGAGTCATTTTTAACATGTATTGAAGTATCTCAAGCTCTTTTTGAGAAAGAAATATATTTTCTTTTTAATGTTGTATTTTTACAATATGAGACTCTGGGATTCCCAGTTCAGTTGCTTTAGCCTCTGTCAATATTGAAGTGATAAGATTGTATTAAAATATTGCTATTTAGTAAAAGAGAATTCTCAACTGACAAATATAACTAAATTCTAAATAGTAATTGACTAAATAATTTTTTCTCCACTGTAGATATGTGTGTGTGTATATATATATATATATATATATATATATATATATATATATATATATATATATATATATATATATACTGTATTACATTTATTTATTTTTTATTAGATTTGTATGCTGCCCCTCTCCGTAGACTCGGGGCGGCTAACAACAATAATAAAAAAGCGTATGACAAATCTAATATTTAAAATAGCTAAAAACCCTTATTAAAAACCAAACATACAAACAAACATACCATGCATAAATTGTATAGGCCTGGAGGGAAGGAATATCTCAATTCCCCCATGCCTGACGACAGAGGTGGGTTTTAAGGAGCTTACAAAAGGCAAGGAGGGTAGGGGCAATTCTGATATCTGGGGGGAGAGGGTCAGGGCCGCCACAGAGAAGGCTCTTCCCCTGGGTCCCACCAGACAACATTGTTTAGTCAACGGGACCGGAGAAGGCCAACTCTGTGGGACCTAACCGGTCGCTGGGATTCGTGCAGCAGAAGGTGTTCCCGGAGATATTCTGGTCCGATGCCATGAAGGGCTTTATAGGTCATAACCAACACTTTGAATTGTGACTGGAAACTGATCGGCAACCAATGCAGACTGCAGAGTGTTGGTGTAACATGGGCATACTTAGGGAAGCCCACAATTTCTCTCGCAGCTGCATTCTGCACAATCTGAAGTTTCCGAACACTTTTCAAAGGTAGCCCCATGTAGAGAGTGTTAGAGAGCCTTGAGGTGATGAGGGCATGAGTGACTGTGAGCAGTGATTCCTGGTCCCAATAGGGCCGCAACTGGTGCACCAGGCGAACCTGGGCAAACGCCCCCCTCGCCACAGTTGAAATATGTTTCTCTAATGTGAGCTGTGGATCGAGGAGGACACCCAAGTTGCGGACCCTCTCTAAGGGGATCAATGATTCCCCCCCCCCAGGGTGATGGACGGACAGATGGAATTGTCCCTGGGAGGCAAAACCCACAGCCACTCCGTCTTATCAGGGTTGAGTTTGAGTCTGTTGAGTCCCATCCAGACCCCAACAGCCTCCAGCCACCAGCACATCACATCCACTGCTTTGTTGAGTGGACGAATTTTATTTATTTATTTAATTAACCATAAAGCTACAGAATAAATAATAAGGCTGTTTTTAGAAGCTATCATTGATATGTACTTAGGTAGGGAAAGGAGGACCTTGTTATAATATCTATGGCATAATAAACCCTCAGGACCATTTTTAATTTTAGGAAGCTTTACTTACCATGACCATTTTATCGTCTTTAATTTCCCTAACGAAGTTTGTTTCTTTGCCATCCCATTTTTGTACATGAACCAATTTATCACCATCCAGGCTCACAACGGACTGTGGAAATAGATTAAAAGTGTCATAAAAATTGCCCAAACAATTCATTCAGGTTTAATAGTTAAAACCTGAAAATATTTATCAGTAGGAGACTTCAGACTTCGAATGATGATAGACCATTAGGGGCATGTGTTGCAGGGGTCTAAAAATTCTAGGTGATGTCTGTTACTGCTTGATCAAAGTTTTGCAACTTTTCACATTAAAGGGAGGGGGTTCAACCACACCATCACAACTTTAAGCCTGGAAGCCTTCAACTCCCAGAATTCCCCAGCCAGCAAGAATTCTGGGAGTTGAATTCCTCTAGGCTTACATTTGCCCTGGTTGGAGATCCCCTGTTTTAGATCACCCAGCAAACACTCCTTTAGACCACTAGTTCCAGAGAAATGAATTTGTTAGCAAGATATTTTTAGTAGATCATTTATAAAAAGAAATAAACGTGAAAACTGAATGAATTATTTTCCTGTGCGCAATTCTATGTCTGTTCGTGTTAAAGGTGTCGCATTTAACAAGCATTTTAGTGAAAAGACTTCAGCTTTAATACATTTGCAGTTTAAGACATGGGGTTAAGTAGTTATGCCTCAAATAGGAACCAAAAGAGAACTTTTTTGCACCAATGACAAATTCCCTATATTTCCAATCATATTTGGCCAATAGAAGTCTACTCTACTCCTTTCTACTCTACACACACTCTACTCTACTCTACACACACTCTACTCTACTCTACTCTACTCTACTATACTATACTCCATTCTACTCTACATATACTCTACTCTACTCTGTTCCATTGAGATTAAAATACCAATCTGGAACAGAATTTAGGATTGTTTTCCCCCCCAAAAAACAATTTCTGAACCTTTCAGGAATCCCAATAGAATAGGGCATAACAGCAACAAGTATGAGGTTTAGAGACAAAGTGCATTTTCTGTTACGTACTTGGGAGTTTCCTGATAAGCAGAGCAGATAGTTGCCCACTGTTAAGAGTCCCAGCAAAATAATAATAATACAAACATATAATCATTAAAGTATCTTCAATTACAATTTATTGATCTTTCAGGATTTGAAAAATGTATGTTTAGCACCATAACGTAATTTGCAAAGCAAGCTGATGGATCTTTTTATCTTTCTCTTACGCCATTGTAGATTACACTGAAATTAAGTTGTAATGTTTCTCCAACAAACTTACTGTTTGTTTCAGAGGAAAGATGCCCCTCTGCACTCAAAGCCTCTTTCCTCCCAACTCTGAAAAATAAAACACTTTTTTTTCTTACTTACTTTGCAATTCCTGTCATCTGCAGTAACTTCATCAAATTCTTCTCCCAGTTTGAAGCTTATTTCTGTGTTCTTGAAAGTACTCTGTGTTCGAATCACCACTTTGTCACCTTCCTGGCAGATGATCACAGTTGGTTTGGTAACATTCCCCACTTGACGAGTAGCAAAACCAACTCCTTTAATATATAAAATAAATTGAAAAACACAAACATCCATTTTATGTTGTTGGAGTTCTTAAATAAGAAAGAAGCAGTCTGTCTAATGTGGCACCAAGGCACGAAAGCAAAACAGAACTTAAGGGACATCAATACAGCACAATAATTAAAACTTGTTTGTATGATCATTTAGAAAGACATAGTTTTGTCAAAAACAAGGAAGGTTGTCTTGCAATGCAAAATGTTAAATTAAGAACAATTCTTTGTAACAAAGGTAGTAATGATCAGCCTATTTATTTCTGAATCTTCAGATAAAATACCATATTAATTTTATTTTTGACATAGCTCTTCTATTCCAATGAACCTGCACTTTTCTTTGTAGAAAAAAAAACTTGTTCCTTTTCCAATATTATTTGATTTCACCAAATTCGTATGAGAATATGGAGTGATGCAAATTATTGCTTCAGGTTATTTGCATGATATTTATGTTAATCCAGATTGTTTGAATTTCTACAACCTAGATTTGTACATGGATTTGTTATTGTACTGAATACCATTTATTTCCCATATATCCTAAAGATGTACGAAATAGACCATACATAGACTTGGCCAAAATACTTTTTCAGTTGTCCCTCTTTCCACTCCAATCATCTATTTTCTAAAAGCAGACAAGAAACACACTCCATGCAATCCATTTTTGTTATACTGAAAGAGAAATTCGCTTTCCAATTCATTTACATTCACATTTTAAAAACCTAACAAGACTATCGATTCATTGCATTTAATAGAACATTAACAATAAATCTTTGAAATAAATATGCTTTTGACTAACATATATTTTTACCATATACCTCTTCACATTTTAGCTTTCCATTACATACTATTCAGCATGGCTTTGCTTCAGTTAGTTTGTTCTTTGCAGAATCCAAACTCTGCAACCTTTATATCAACTTGAAAGAAATATAAAAGTTAAAACAGGATCCACTGATGATTTTATATGCTGCTGTTTCTACATACCTAATGCTTTCATGTACTCATCAAAGTTCTGGCTGTCAATCAGCTTCCAGGTAGCACAAAATGCCTCAACCATTTTCACTGTGGGACGAGTGAGAGAAAGAGGCAAAAGCTGCTATGATACCAACTGCTACTCTCCCTAAAACTGGGCTTAAATCCTGGATGGTTACTCCTGCTCAGCTTCCTCACTGAGGAACCATCCAATGAAACTGAAAACAATTTAAACTGTTGCATCCTCCTGGATTTTTTTCATTACTCCTTTGAGTTGGGAGGGGGTGGGGAGTGCGAGCTGGTGGGAAGGTTGATATTCAGCAGATGATTGGATCAGGCCACTGGGTCAACAGAGCTGGTTGGACTAGCCATCCTATTCAGCCTGGGAAACGTGAGGGGGGGAGAAGAAAGGGCTTTTCTGCAAACGAGAGGAATGCCAAATGATGTGAGGGTCTTTTAAGTCCTGTTTGAAAACTTGGCAAAGGATAGTGCAGCCTCGGAATGGGAGCCACACAATACGATAATCAGATGCATTTCCGCTGACACTCTATGCGGGCGACAATTTTAAAAGAATGCTGGATGCCTTTGGAAAGAAAAGCAAAAGTTATTGGATTTTGGACTGGGCCCTTTAATGCTAGAATAAAAGAATACATTAATTTGTATTACAAAACCATAACTAGTTATTGCAATCATGCTTTCTTGGTTATCCCCTTCTTATATTTTGATTATTTTTGTCAGAGTATTTTTACAGGTTTTTTTTTTTTAATATTTGGTATTTTTCTTCAAATAATAGATTTTTTTTTGAAAGAGTGAAAGCAAAATATAACTTGGTGCAAGTTCTTTATTTCCCTATTCCTAGAGTTTTTAAAAGTATTCAGAAATCTCCCTGCCTGTCCATTTCCTCCCTTGAGGGACATCAATACAATAAAATAATTAAAACTTGTTTGTATGATCATTTAGAAAGACATAGTTTTGTCAAAAACCAAGAAGGTTGTCCTGCAATGCAAAATGTTACAGCAAAGGACTTGAAAAAATGTGAACAGAAGGTTTTTTCTTCGAAGCATACTGAAAATGTATGATGACTTAACAAAACCCTTTTCCCCAAACTCATTTGTAGATACTGCAATAACATTTAATACTTTTGCATTTAGTAGTCTCTTCAGCCAAGGGAAACCAAGTGAAATAGTGATACGTTTTTACTTAATGAACTGTCATGTAATGAATTAAATACATCATGAAAATCTCTCTCTCTCTCTCTCTCTCTCTCTGTAAATTCCTGGCTTAACATAGAAACAAAGGAAATAGAGACATACAGTAAAAGAAGATTGAATACAGGGAGCCTAACCTGTTATCCTAAAACATGTTCAAGAAATGTTCAACCTTGGCAACTTTTGAGACCTTTCAGAATTGTTGGCTGGAGAATTCTAGGAATTGAAATCCACAGGTCTTAAAGTTGCCAAGGTTGGACACCCTGGCTTTACAATGTCTGTAAAACGAATTATTATTATTATTATTATTATTATTATTATTATTATTATTATTAAGATTTGTAGGCCGCCCCTCTCCGAAGACTCGGGGCGGCTCACAACAAGATAGAACAAATCATAAATAATCCAAATAACATTAAAATATTTAAAGATTTAAAAGAACCCCATATACTAACAGACACACACACAAGCATACCATGTTAGCAATAGAAATAACAATTAAACCTATATACTGCTTTAGGCTGCTTTACAGCTGTGCTGATAGACTAAAGGGATATTTAGCTTGGTTTAAGAGCTATTTCTTTAAGAGATTGTATTAGGGTAGTGATGGCGAACCTATGGCACAAGTGCCACAGGTGGCACTTGGAGCCATATCTGCTGGCACGTGAGCTATTGTCCTAGCTCAGCTACAACATGCATGTGTGTGCCAGCCAGCTTGCACAGAGGCCCCGGGAGGGCATTTTTGGCTTCCAGAGAGCCTCCAGGGGGATGAGGGAGGGCATTTTTACCCTCCTCCAGCTTCAGGGAAGCCTTTGGAGCCTGGGGAGGGTGAAGCATGATCCTACTGGGCTCACCAGAAGTTGGGAAACAAGCCATTTCCGGCCTCCAGAGGGACTCTGAGGGGTGGGGGAAGCTGTTTTTGCCCTCCCCAGGCATTAAATTATGGATGTGGGCACTCACGCATGCGCAAAGCAGGCATGCACACTCTTTCGGCACTCAAGGAAAAAAAGGTTCACCATCACTGTATTATGAGAATGTAGTAACACATATTGCACTCTGGGTAATGTAGTCCATAATAAGTGGCTTCATCTGTGTGTTCTTCTTAGCCATTTAGCTATACCTAGGCAGCTGGATAATTGTGCCATGCTCTCCAACATAATTTTTAAAATCTTAACAAAGGACCTTGCAGCTGCCAGCAGATGGGAGAAATGAAACTCTTTTCATTTACATTTAATGGGATGGATTATGGACATAAGATTTGAGGAATTTCATCTCGTAGTAAGCCTATGATATGCAGATACCAGACAATAAATGTAATCTGTATGATTTACCCATTTACGTGGAGTTTTATCTGGCTGAGAAAAGCATTTCTAAGCTTGGACCAGAAAAAAAGCCATCTCTAAGTGACTTACACTATCAGCATATTGCACCCAACAATCTGGGTCTTCATTTCATTGACCTTAGAAGTATGGAAGGCTCAATCAACCGTGAGCTGGTCAGGATCAAACTGCTGGCATCTTGGAAGTCTGCTTAAGGACATTTCTGAATATGGTTGTCAGCCAATTATATATCCATTTGTTGGTGATTATTATTATTATTATTTATTATTATTTATTAGATTTGTATGCCGCCCCTCTCCAAAGACTCGGGGCCGCTCACAACAATAATAGAAACAATATAACAGTGAAACAAATCTAATATTAAAATAAAACATATCTAAAACCCCAGCAATTTAAAACCATACAACACATACATACCAAACATAAAATATAAAAGCCTGGGGGAGGATGTCTCAGTTCCCCCATGCCTGGCGATAAAGGTGGGTCTTGAGTAATTTGCAAAAGACAAGGAGTGTGGGGGCCATTCTAATCTCTGGGGGGAGTTGATTCCAGAGGGCCGGGGCCGCCACAGAGAAGGCTCTTCCCCTGGGGCCCGCCAAACAACATTGTTTGGTCCACGGGACCCGGAGAAGGCCAACTCTGTGGGATCTTATCGGCCGCTGGGATTCGTGCGGTAGAAGGCGGTTCCGGAGGTATTCTGGTCCAATGCCATGTAAGGCTTTAAAGATCATTACCAACACTTTGATGCTGTCTATCCCACATTTTTCTAGCTTACGGAGAAGTGGTTGTAGTCTATTTTGTGAAATGCCTTGCTAAAGTCTAAGTATACATTGGGCACTATCAAGCAAAATGAAATTTAGTTTCAAAATTTAGAAATTCTGAGCTCTGCTGATAATACTGTTCTGCTCTGAGGGGCGGAGGGGGAAACAGACCAAAAAAGAATAGATCAGGTACAAGAGAGATTGCTTAAGCAGAAGTGGGGAATTCCTGAGGCCGGCTGTTTGGGGTCAGGAATTCTGGGACTTGGAATCCACAACTCTTAAAAGAGCCATAGTTCCCTATCCCTTGCCTAAAGTGATCACTTACGTAAGCAATTTATTTATTTATTCTATTTTTATGCCGCCCTTCTCCTTAGACTTAGGGCGGCTTACAACACGTTAGCAATAGCACTTTTTAACAGAGCCAGCATATTGCCCCCACAATCCGGGTCTTCATTTTACCCACCTCGGAAGGATGGAAGGCTGAGTCAACCTTGAGCCGCTGATGAGATTTGAACCGCTGACCTTCAGATCTACAGTCAGCTTCAGTGGCCTGCACTACAGCACTCTACCTGCTGCACCACCCCGGCTCATTAAGCAATCTCTCTGCCCTGTGTGTGGAGGGAGAAGGTTAGGCATAGAACAGTGCCTACTAATAGCAAACACATGGTTGAAAGAGAAAGAGAGACTGCAAAGATTGCAAATGCAGACATTGCTTATTATTTCAAGTTCTTTTTTCAGTGCTATCATACGTTTGGACAGTTGCTGCATGAGGCAGTTGGTTAATGAGGTCTATTTCAATGTTGGGATTTAATTTTTTTTACTACCGGTTCTGTGGGCGTAGCTTGATGAGGGTGGTGTAGCTTGGCAGGCATGGCAGGAAAGGATACTGCAAAATCTCAATTTCCTCACAATCAGCTGGGACTCTGGAGGCAGAGAATAGATGAGGCCGACGCCAGTCAGAGGTGGTATTTACTGGTTCTCTGAACTACTCAAAATTTCTGCTACCAGTTCTCCAGAACTGGACAGAACCTGCTGAAACCCACTCTGGTCTACTTGTATTTCATTTCATGAGCTCACAGTCACTCATGCCTTGGTAATCCCAGAATGGAATTACGGGTGTGGGCACGTAGGGCAGGTGAACCAAAAAAGATTTGTCATCACCAGGACCGTCTTCTGCTGCACGAATCCCAGCAACCAGTTAGGTCCCACAGAGTTGGCCTTCTCCGGGTCCTGTCGATTAAACAGTGTCGTTTGGCGGGACCCAGGGGAAGAGCCTTCTCTGTGGTGGCCCCGACCCTCTGGAACCAACTCCCCCCGGATATCATGGTTGCCCCCACCCTCCTTGCCTTTCGTAAGCTCCTTAAAACCCACCTCTATCGTCAGGCATGGGGGAATTGAGATATTCCCTTCCCCCTAGGCTTATAAAATTTATGCATGGTATGTATGTTTGTATGATTGGTCTCTTAAATTGGGGTTTTTAAAATTACTTTTTATATTAGATTTGTTATATTTGTCTTTTTTAAAAAAATTTTTTGAAAAAGACTTTATTAAATATATACATTAAAACATATAAACATATAACATAAGAAAAAAAACGACAAAATAAGAATATATACACTACATACAAATATAGAAAAGAGAAAAGAGGAAAAAGAAAAAGAAAATAAAGCATATTGCTTTATACATACAATGTTTGGTATCTTTACTTAAACTCTGCACCACCTAAGAGGTAGTGTATTTGACTTGCAGCTTATACATAGTACAAAAAGGAAAATCTTCCTTTTAATAATTATTACATATTTATTGCATATATACAACCTTTCAGTTTCTTGTTATTATGTCAATTTTTTGTATTTTTTGTATTTTTGTTTTTTCAATGGTATAGTAATGCTTGATTTGTTATTATTTTTTCTTAATATCAATTTTATTTTCTCTCTAAATTTGGGTTTAGGGTTCCTAATTTTCTTTCAATTTAATTTGTTTTTGGCAGTCCAGATATACCATCTGTCCCAGCTGTTGTGAAAGACCTCCATATTCTTGTCCTGTAATTCGAATGTTAGTTTGGTCATTTCTACTACCTCGTAAATTTTTGTTATCACACTATACATCGTTGGGATGTCTTTTTTACTGCTGTTAACCGCCCCGAGTCTGCAGAGAGGGGCGGCATACAAATCTAATAAATAAATAAATAAGTAAGTAAGTAAGTAAGTAAGTAAGTAAGTAAGTAAGTAAGTAAATAAAAATAAAAATAAAAATAAAAATAAAAATAAAAATAAAAATAAAAATAAAAATAAAATTTAAATTTAAATTTAAATTTAAATTAAATTAAATTAAATTAAATTAAATTAAATTAAATTAAATTAAATTAAATTAAATTAAATTAAATTAAATTAAATTAAATTAAATTAAATTAAATTAAATTAAATTAAATTAAATTAAATTAAATTAAATTAAATTAAATTAAATTAAATTAAATTAAATTAAATTAAATTAAATTAAATTAAATTAAATTAAATTAAATTAAATTAAATTAAATTAAATTAAATTAAATTAAATTAAATTAAATTAAATTAAATTAAATTAAATTAAATTAAATTAAATTAAATTAAATTAAATTAAATTAAATTAAATTAAATTAAATTAAATTAAATTAAATTAAATTAAATTAAATTAAATTAAATTAAATAAATCACTGCTCTAGGCTATATTATTGGCTTCTAGAGCATAGTGGAGTTATATCAGGGTTTTCCAGGAACATAGAGGACCTTTTGGGTAGAAAAAGGCAATTATGGCAGGCCAAAGAAAAAGTGCAATAACAAAAAAATTTAGAGGCAAGAATAAAATGGAAAATGTTTTCAGGCCAGTGTAGAACTTTATGGAACTACTTTGATAAAACTAAGATACATCGTTTGGCTGAATACAGTTACAATTATAAACTGCTTATACATGCAGAAGTGTTTTTTTAAACTGGCTTTAAGTTTATAAATGAATATGCTTCTATGCATCAATTCATCACTTCATACAATTATAAGCCGGGAAATATGTATTTCTTCAAAACAAACAGTATAAATTGAAGGGAACATCTTTTTTAAAAATAGATAAAATCAGCTTGTAAAAGGATCTATCATTTTTAGCCTAAATTGGCTCAGTAAAGCTCACTAACTTTCCTATTGACTTAGTAAACTGAAAATACCAAAGTAGCAAATACAGGTAATCTTCGGCTTATGACCACAATTGAGCCCAAAACTGTTGCTAAATGAGACAGTTGTTAAGTGAATTTTGCCCCATTTTACAACTTTTCTTACCACAATTGTTCAGTGAATCACTGCAGTTGTTAAGTTAGTAACATGGTTATTAAGTGAATCTGGCTTCCCCATTGGCTTTGCTTGTGAAAAGGTCCCAACAGGTAGTGACATAACATTTAGACTTATATACCACTTCATAGTACTTTTACAGCCCTCTCTAGCAGTTTACAGAATCAGCCTACTGCCCCCAACAATCTGGGACCTCATTTTACCCACCTCGGAAGGATGGAAGGCTGAGTCAACCTAGAGTTGGTGATGAGATTTGAACTGCTGAACTACAGCTAACAGTTAGCTGAAGTAGCCTGCAGTGCCACACTCTAACCACTGCACCACCTCGGCTCCTTGGGTCGGGACACTGTAAGAGTCATAAATATGAACCAGTTGCCAAGCGTCTGAACTTTGACTACATGACCACGGGGATGCTGCAGTAGCCAAAAGTGTGAAAAAACAGCTATAAGCCACTTTTTAAAATGTTGTTCTAACTTCAAATGGCCACTAAACAAAATCAAGGACTACCTATAACGCCTAGGGGCAGTAGATTCATCAAGTCCTCTTTTTAGAGACCTGAGCCAGGACTTTCATCTTGGAAGGCTAATATTTGACACACTCATTTGCAATTGGCATTCTTCCTGTGGAATGGTGGCTAATCCCTTATTAGTAGAGGCCCATTAAGATCTGCTGCAACCAATCCAAAAATATTGGATTCCTAATGTAATTTGATTGCTTATTTGTACCCTATGACTATCATTAAGTGTTGTACCTTATGATTCTTGACAAATTTATCTTTTCTTTTATGTACACTGAAAACACACACTCTGGCCAATAGAGAATTCTATTCTGTTCCATTTTATTCTGTTCTGTTCTGTTCTGTTCTACTCTACTCTACTCTACTCTACTCTACTCTACTCCATTCCATTCCATTCCATTCTATGGTATGTGACACAAAATCATTCTTATCTGTCCTTGGCACTAAAATGATACATAATTATGTTAGATGTAATAAATCTAATTTGCTTTCTTTCATGGCTCCTCTCCATAAAATCCAGATACCACTATCAAGAGCTGTCAAACTCCCAGCCAGTAGAGGGGTGGGTCACACATTGGCCACGCCCATGCTTGGTCAGCGAAGGGGGGGAGTTCTGATACATCATGTGATGCCATGACACCGTGAGCTTGACACTCCTGATCTAGAGTGCTCATGTCAAGTTTTTTATTTTGTTTTACATAAAGAAACATAGAAACATAGAAGATTGACGGCAGAAAAAGACCTCATGGTCCATCTATTCTGCCCTTACACTATTTCCTGTATTTTATCTTAGGGTGGATATATGTTTATCCCAGGCATGTTTAAATTCAGTTGCTATATGTATCGATGCATGAATAGTGCCTTGGTGTCATATATTCTAATACAAATAAAGCTAGTAGAATTAATCATAGTATTACATTCAACCAACTTATATATTTCTAATAATACATTTATATTGTTATAGTCTGTCATTACTTAATTATTCCAAGAGATGATGAATATATGAATTTTTTTCTTGTTCTTTTCATTTTCTTTTCTTTTTCTCACTCTTTCCTTTCTTTTTTAGGTAGGTGACATGATTAGATGTTGGGTAGGATAGAAAGAAATAGTCTTTTAATAAAAGAACTTGATTAAAAATTAGAATAAGACATAGAAATAAGAGAAAGGGGAAATATTAGTGTATACACTTTTACATAATAGAATAAAAGAGAGAAAACAGAGTTGAAAATATTAGTGGCATATACAACACAGAGACCTTTTATTTGGATAACCTTAACTTTGTTTTCACTCAGCAATTCCAGAGATATTGATGCTTATTACAGCCCAAGTCAAGTTCCTACAAATTTCTGTTGTTATTTCTTTGGAGACAGGAGAAAATAATAAAATACAGTGTTAATTCCTATTTAACTGTTATTTTACTTTCTCTCTCTTTCAAGTGTCTCAGAACATGCTCTTTCTTATCCTTCTTTAGAATATTTGTATTTCATATTTGTTAAAAGTTGAAAAATCTCACATTATGGTCAGTTATTCTTGGAAGTCACCTATTTAAGTATAAATGCATTGATATTGGCTGGTGAGTGTGATCCTGATACATTTGGGTACTGGCGTGGAGGAAACTGCTGGATAGAACTCAGGAATCTGTATGAATTTTGATATATTTATTACAATACAATAAATCCTGTGGTGGGAAGTACTGTTCAGCAGGAATGAAGCAGTACTTTGATAGGTCCGTGTATATCCAAGGTTTTGTTCCTTGAATACTAGCTAGGGTGAGTCACAATCTGATGAAATGTACAGTATCTGTGCTATTAGAGTGGCATCGTTGCTTCAAATGGGTGCAGAGTGCCACCTACTGATTATAGAGAGGAAGTGCAACCATATCACTTTATTGTGCCTTATGTTTAGGATCAACCTGAAATCTGAAAGCAACAGAACTCAAAATGTTGCATGATTAATAAATTTGGCATCCAATAGTATGAATATACTATATGAATACTGGTATAAATAGGAAAAAATAGCTGGTTTTTGAAGTGTTGAGATATATTGTAGAGGATTCATTTGTTTGGAAGAAATGTGGGTTTTGTGCACAGATCTTTACAAAAGTATCAGAATAGCACAATGCACACTGTCTTAATCAACAAAGACAAATCTTAATACTAATATTAGTATGGTACATATTGTCTAATACATTTGGTCCAGAGTCATGCCCCTAAATTACAATTGTAGTTGTCTGAAGCAAAGTAGCCAATCCAAAATATGTTGTTTGGTGTCCCAACTAATTCTATTGAAAGGGATTATATTCAGAATTTACATCAAGCATGAAAAATTTAAATTCATTTAAAAATGATTCTATTCCCAGTTCAATTTCAGTGATTATGCTCTAATCTGGAACATACTTAACTGATTTTTCATGCAGCAAAACCATATACAATTGGGTCAAGGAATTTTTCTGCAAATAATACACACGTACTGCATTTTAACAATACAATCTTTATTATAAAATATGGATCAATTCTTTGGAATAGATAAAACGTATCAGGAAGAAAATGCTTTAATAATCATAATAGGATCAGCCATAAGCTGATGAACTCATACCGTGACTGAAGCAAAAAGTTTTATCTTCTTAGATCTTGTGAAAGCCTGACAGATAGAACATATTTTTCTAATGTAAGGATAATCTATTTCATTCCTCATGCTGAAGTATAATTTAAAAACAACTGCAGTTGTTAAGGATTTGTTTTAAAAATTCTAATAAACAGAATTTTGACTTCACCCGAAAAGCCAGTTTTAAGAAGGCAAAATAGCAAATGCACTCAAAGGGACTTTGAAATCCTAGGTGAACTTGGTTCATATCTTGACATTCTTAAAGGAGACAAAAAGGCATTTTTGTATGTCTTGAACTTCTGTACATTTCTCAGTCGAGTTCAGATTTGAAAAAGGTTTTGTGGGGCTAATCTCCAGATACATTTCCTTTTTCTTTAAAAAAAATCAAGCTTCCTGCTGTGTCGAAAATACTCTGGGTCTCGGCTTCTGGGAAAAATTAAACTTTGGTATCCAGGGTGACAGAGAAATATCACTTTAAAGCTTTCAAGATTACTGTGCAGAACTATAATAATAGCTGTTACAATGGGGACTGAAATGGACTTTCTGGGTGGGAGGAGGTGACCAGGGGAAGGTGTTTCCTACCCAGTGAAGGGCTACCAAAATTGTTACTACCACACTGTAGGCGTGGCTTATGCAGGATGCCCTGCATTTTCTTTCGACATCTTTCAGTGCAAATTGGGTGCTCTGGGGTGGAGCCCAATTTTTGCTACCTCACTGCGTTCCCCCCACATCTGGGCAGTAGCCCACCCCTGGCCCTATCTCAAAATTTCCTCCATATTCCTCTAGTTATATCTTCACTATTCACCAGCTTATTCCTATATGAAATAATATATAACTCCTATATGGAATCTCATTGTATGATAAATATGGATACCTATCTTTTGGTGCAAAACAGCAACCTTCATTACTTATCTGTTATAGTTTAGAACTGGATGTTCTTTTTACTATATTGTTGAAATCATGGAATTTCTCATGAGTACCTTAACCAAGAAAATCACTAGCAAATTCTCCCACTATTTAGCAATGTCCTACGTTTTTAAACATTTGTTGTGTGGTCTATTCAGAAACATACTCAGTCTAAGTTCACTGATTATTATTATTATTTTTTTGATATGGTGAATCTTACATGTAAAATTGTTAAATTCTGAGCCTGGAATTTACAGATTTAGATATGTGCTTTTGTGCATTGTTCTATGTATAAAATGTGTGTTTGTGTGCATGCGCATGTATGTACACATATATACTAAGCTCAAACCAAACCTGATATCTACATTTTATTATCAGAAAAGACCCCATTATTAATGATCTTTGTTGTTGTATTTGGTTATTTGCAATAATCAGCTGATTACATTGGAATTAATTTGTTAAATGACTGAAAACAATTTTCTTTTTTTTTCTGCAGATCTTGGCTATGATTTGTAAATAAATAAATTGCTTCTTGGTGGATTTGAAAACATAACTAATTTTTCAATGCGCCGTATTCAAATTAGCTAGTTACAAATATTACATATTTCAGAGTCTTGGATACTCTGGCAGTGAAGTTCATAGGTAATCACCAAAGCTGAACATTTTATAAACATTAGGAATCCATTGTTTTTCCTTCCATCTCTTGGTCTTCCATAGTGGCATCAGAGGATGAGGCTTCTCCTCCTTCAGCTCCTTTAATTAAAGAGATATGAACATGAGAAAGTATTAGCTCTACAAAGAAGGACTCAGTCAAAACATCTGGAGTTTGGAAGACCTTTTCACAATATTTGCTCACTGTAATATTGGATATCCACCAAATTTAAAGAACATGTGCATCTGATGAAAAAAAGCCTAGCAGGTATTCATTATGTGACTGTAAGAGAGACCTTGGAGTCTTGGTGGACAACCAACTAAATATGAGTCAGCAATGTGCAGCAGCGGCCAAGAAAGCCAATACAATCCTAATTTGCATCAACAGAGGTACAGGGGGTGGACAAAAAAATGGAAACACCTTGCAGCTCTTCCGTGGAATCCAGATTTGTGAAGCTCCCTTCGAACAGTTTTCTGTACATGTCTATTGAACTCTGCAGTGATTTCAGGATCTGCGGTCTTGCGATCCACTCTAACAATTCACTTTAGAGTCCGATGGTCTCTCTCAGACAACTTTGACTTTCGACCAGACCTGTGCTTGGCTGAGGATGTTTTCCCTTCCTTTTCAAAAGCAGTCATTACTTTTGAGACACTACCTCTTGAAACGCCAAACATTCAGGCACTTTCTGTTACACTAGCGCCTGCCATTCGAGCACCAACAATTTGGCCTCTTTGAAAGTCTGAGAGGTCTGCCATTTCTATAAGGTTATAACCAATTTCCTTACATTTCTGTAAAAAAAAAAAAGATAGTTTAAAAAAACATACCAAACAACAGAATTAAAAAAAACATTAAAATATGTCAAGTTTTGATTGATTTAAACATGTTCAAACATTATGATGCCAAAAAGTCAAGTATTTTCATTTTTTTGTCCACCCCCCATATATACTCTAAGGCTAGGGAGCTACTAATACCACTCTATAAAGCCCTAGTTAGACCACACCTAAAGTATTGCATTCAGTTTTGGTCACCACACTATAAAAAGACATTGAAACACAAGAGAAGGTGCAAAAGGGAGCAACCAGGATGATAAGGGGACTGGAAACTAAAACATACGAAGAGAGGTTGCAGGAACTGGGCATGGATAGAAGAGAAGGACCAGGGGAGACATGATAGCAGTCTTCCAATACTTGAGGGGCTGCCACATAGAAGAGGGGTCAGGCTGTTTACCAAAGTATCAGAAAGCCAGACAAAGAACAACGGATGGAAGCTGACCTAAGAGAGATTTAACATGGAAACAAGGAGAAACTTTCTAATGGTGAGAGAGTTCAACCAGTGTAATAGCTTGCCTGCGGAGGTTGTAAATGCTGCAACACTTGATACTTTCAAGAAGAGATTGGACTGCCATTTGTCAGGGTGGTGTAGGATTCCTGCTTGAGCAGGGGACTGGACTAGATGACCTACAAGGTGCCTTCCTACTGTTGTGGTTAGCTCTGGCTCTGCTCCTGCCCCAAGGACTGTGGATGTGGGGGAGACATCCACATGCTGCAGGCCTATTTTGCCCCCAGTGGAATCTGCTGATGAAGGCTCCTCTGACCAAGAAGACATGAGTGACAGGGAGGAGGAGAGTGTGGCAGACAGCTCAGAATGAGATCAATTATCTAGCTCCTCCTTGGATTCAGAACAAGAGTTAATGATACAGCCACACATGAGGAGAGCAATGCATAGGCAACAACAACTGAGAGATTATTATCAAAGAAAATGAGGCCACCTGTGGTTGGGTGGGGTTGTGGTAATTAATGAGGCTGCTATAAATAGCAGCCTGTGGGTTTGGCCAGTGTGGAGGATTATCTGATTGTTGTGTTTCGTGATTGCTTTACTGACTTTGACTTTTTGTGTGCTGATTTTTCCCTGCTTTGAAACTAAACCAGAGCAAAGTGTGTTTCACTTTGTGAAAGAAGGACTTTGAATTACGGTACCTCACAGGTGCAAGCTAAGTATCACAGAACTGATAAGGGATTTGTACAAATTACCAGTTTGCTTGGAGACGAGTGCTCTTGGCTATACCAAAAGAGGGCTTGGTTTAAGTGAATTTTCATTATAAAGAACATTGTTTTGAATGTTCAAACGTGTGTGTGTCTGAAATTTGTACCTGTGAATTTTTAGGAGGATTCTACCAGAGAGCCCGACAGAACACCTACTCTAGTAAATAAAATAAATAAATGTAACAGCTATAAAGTGATATGCACCTGTTATTGTGGGGAAATTACAAACTTACAAATTACAAAATTACAAACCTCAGAAGCCAAGCTTCTAAGTGCTGGCAATTAAAATATTATTTAGTAATATGATGCCTAAATGAAGAACATTTATGAAAGTTATTCAAAGAGTAAAAGGTAGCTTTTGATTCTCTAAAGTATTACCTTCTGACATTGAGAGTTCTGCTAATTTGTGTGGCAGTTCTGATGTTCCAGCTCCAGCAGAAGAACCCAGAATATCTGGTAAGGCATTTCGCCGCCCTGCCCGTCCTGATGCAGCAAAATCTGTGACTACAGGCTCAACATCAGTCATCTCTGACGTCTTTCCTCATAGCAACATCACCTGAAAAACATCAAAAGTCTCAGTTTCAATCTGATGGCCAAATGGAACCCAATCTTGTTTTAAGAGAAGACTTCTTGTAACTCTACACATTTGAGTGAACTGTTTCTTTCTTTGTTCATTTTTATATTGTTCGCCAATCAAGAAAAAGAATACTATTTCAGAGGAACTTTTTAAAAATGAAAACCAAGTCCTTCGTAGAATTTGAAAATACTGCAGAAAGCTTAGTTTCAAAGCAATATCAAGAGACAAAGTTACAAAAGGGCCACATACTTTATAATACAATTGACTAATCTATGATAAACTGTTTTTTTCTATCAGATATTCTTTTTGACTAACTAAGAAGCAGTCTTCAATGGTGTCATTAGACAGGAAAAGAGATAAGTTAGTCTAGGTCAACCCAAATTAAAACTGTAAGCATAACTAACTAACGCATGTTACTAAAAGGCATTAGCTTTCACAAGTTACAGCTCATTTAATCAGATGCTTGGAGTAGCTAAAGTAATATGGAATTTAAATTGGGATGAGGCCAAGGTGGATTACAATATCTTACTAAGAACTGCAGTATGTTAATACCCTATTATGTTTATTGAAATCTCTGGAGACTTGTTAATTGTGAATTTCAGCAATCAATTATACCAAACTCTTTTTCCCAAAACGGTCATTTTTTAAAAATATATATATTTTTAGAGTAATAATTCCATCCTCCATGAAAGAGTGTGTTGACTGGGTACAAATATATTTGTGCAGTAATAATCAAATTTACAACAGTGTTCATTACGTTGATATAGATTCTCTGATCTATACTTATTCCTCTTAACATATCTTCTAATAAAAAATACAATAGTAATATTAAACATAACAATCCTAATAGTCATAATAATAACCATCATATTATTTACATCTCTCTCAACTTATTTCCTATATTTCACTGATGTCCTTCTTTTATTTCTAACTGAGAAGCTATAAATAGGATCAACAAATAACCTGTTCTGGATTTTAGTTTGTAATACTGTAGCGTTTCGTAATCCCCAACCATCTGAAACATCACTTGAACACCATCAACACTGTCAGAATCACTATCAGTTAATTGCAAAAGGAAGCTTTTTTAGAAATTGCTTACATCCTGTGACAATGCCTTTAACACCATCAAACAGCCACATCTGCCCATCCTAGGTCCTTTAGGTGGATAAAAATGCCAAATCCAATCGGAACACTTGGCTGACTGTGCAAGCAACCATAATAAATATATTTGCTGTTCTTAGATTAATTCAGTTTTTTGGGCAGAAATGTGCATTCTCATCTTCAGAGAAATGGTGAACATTAACACAGGCAAAGAGATTTAAGCAATACAAGGGTGTGGATTCAGTAATAGAAGCAGTGGTGGGGTTTAAATATTTTTTACTACCGGTTCTGTGGATGTGGCTTGGTGGGCATGGGGTGGCTTGGTTGGTTGATGTGGCTTGATAGGCATGACACGGGAAGGATACTGTAAAATCTCCATTTCCTCCCGATAACCTGGGACTCGGGAGGCAATAGCAATAGCATTTAGACTTTTATACCGCTTCATAGTGCTTTTACAGCCCTCCCTAAGCGGTTTACAGTATCAGCATAATGCCCCCAACAATCTTGGTCCTCATTTTACCCACCTTGGAAGGATGGAAGACTCAGTCAACCTTGGTGAGATTTGAACTGCTGGACTACAACTAAGCAATTAGCTGAAGTAACCTGCAGTGCTTGCACTCTCACCACTGTGCCACCCCAGCAGAGAACAGATGGGGCCAGTCAGAGATGGTATTTACTGGCTCTCTAAACCAGTGTTTCCCAACCTTGACAACTTGAAGATATTTGGACTTCAGCTCCCAGATTTCCCCAGCCAACATTCGCTGGCTGGGGAATTCTGGGAGTTGAAGTCCAAATATCTTCAGGTTGCCAAGGTTGGGAAACACTGCTCTAAACTACCCAAAATTCCCACTACCAGTTCTCTGGAACTGGTCAGAACCTTCTGAAACCCACCTGTGAATAGGGGACAATTTTAAACAATTAGTTCTTTGTAAAGATATCGCAAATATCATTGTAAAGATATTTGTGATGGTTAACATGTTTCTTACTATAAAAATACATTTACCCTGACTGCTGTCCCTTAAAGAACTTTTTCCTAAAATGTTCAAGCCAAAACCACTGCCAGCATGATTTCACAAAGTAATGAAAACAAGATAATCCCATTTTATGGTCTATAAAGAAAAGCTATGGGAGGAAAAATGACAAGAAAGGGAAAAGAAATCCAGGCACTAATTCTTAGAATGTTAATATTCTTTTCATGATCAATCCAAATAGAAATGAACTGCTCACACTTCAAACAAGCACCTCTGACAAGGATACTACAACCATCAACTCCCACAAGTGAAGTCAAGATGGCAGTTTCTTGCCATCTGTTGCTGTTGCTGCTTTGGTTATTTACAGAATTGTTGATTGCAGTGTGATGCTTGCTTTACAGGGAAACATTAAACAATACTGTCATGTTAGCTGCTGTCATGCTGAAATATTTTCTCTTGAACGAAGGATAGTCCTTGGCCTAGGCTGTGGCCATGACAGCCCTACATATAGCACAGTGAAACTAAGCCACAGGATCAAAGTACAGTACAGTAATTTTCCAGTAGTCTAATGGAGCGCTCTCATAAATTAGTGGAATCTTTGCTAACATTAAAATATTCCCAGGAGATACATTTCCATCTCTTTAATCTCATATCTAAGTGTTTATGTAGATCATCAGACACAGCAGTATTTGTACATCAGTAATCTGTTATGGTATGTGCATGAAAATGCATAACAGTATCAGACAATAATTAGAACATGATTTACAGGTATATTTATCCAGTCTGCTAACTATTGCACGTTAAATCAAATCACAATGCTTGGTAACATCCCATTTCTTAACTAACGTACAGAAATACCTAATACAAAAACTAAACACTGTAGTTAGCAAACACATTCCTACATGTCTACTTAGCAACAAGTCCCACTGAATTTGATGAACATTTTTCTCAAGCAAGTATAAATAGGATTTCCACATAAATTAATTACATTATTCTCTTCTCCCCACTAATTTTTCAAATTAACTGCTGTATTCTAACTTCCCCTGGCCATATTTCAGCAATACTGAAATCACTAAAAGATTGACACTTTCCATTATTTTTATAGTCTAGAACAGGGGGACAAGTCTGATGTTTTTCAAATATTTTGGATTCCAACGGGTTCACACTTCATCTTGGCCGAATTGGCAATTATCATAATGGTAGTTTATGGAATCAGGTTTTCTATCCTCTTTTAAGACCTACATTATTCAAGACCATCACTTGACTGGCTTGTTTAGGTTTATTAGGTTAGGTTTATTGGATTTATATGCCGCCCCTCTCCGCAAATTCGGGGCGGCTCACAACAATAATAAAAAACAGTACAGTACACAATACCAAATCCAATGCCCACCCATCCGGTTCCAATTGAAATTAATAATCTCATAAAAAACAGTATATATAAAAAACAGGCACACAGTCAATCAATCAACAAAACAACATGGGCAAGGGGGAGGTGTTTTAGTTCCCCCATGCCTGACGGCAAAGGTGGGTCTTAAGGAGTTTACGAAAGGCAGGGAGGGTGGGGGCAATCCTAATCTCAGGGGGGAGCTGGTTCCAGAGGGTCGGGGCCCCCACAGAGAAGGCTCTTCCCCTGGGTCCCGCCAGACGACATTGTTTAGTCGACGGGACCCGGAGAAGGCCAACTCTGTGGGACCTAACCGGTCGCTGGGATTCGTGCGGCAGGAGGCGGTCCCGAAGATATTCTGGTCCGGTGCCATGAAGGGCTTTATAGGTCATAACCAACACTTAAGAATATACAGGATCAGCAAGAGGTTAACAATAAACAATGTATTACTGCAATTGTCACGAGAGCTAGTGTCAAGGTAATGAACATAATGGTATATATTTTATTATTATTTGTAATATTTTTTGCCCAAAGGAAACATCCCCGCCCCAAAGTTTTGCTGTTATACAACACATTTAACAGATTAAAGATCCAAAGTCTTTGCAATGCTACCCAGAAACAAATAACCAACTTAATTTATTTTCCCAATATCATTAATCTTTTTGGCTGATCTTATCTCATTAATATAATTCAATTCACCTGTCTTTCCATATTTAATCCTTCTATTGTAGATTCTAGAGCGGAAAAAGAGCAGGGGTGGGCCACCATTTCTGGCTCTATCGAAACGGACTGTGTGTGTGTGTGCACGCGCCCAGTGCAGGATTCAGTTTCTGTGCATGAGCAGAAGTCAAATCTTGCGCGAGGATGCGCGCATGAGATTTCTGGGTTTTTCCAATTCTGCGTATGCGCAGAAGCAAAAAGGCCCAGAAATAGGCCAAATAAGATAACTGACCACCACCGCTCACCCCGTCATGAGTGGCATTTCTGCCGCAAGTGGCCCGCCCACCGCTCACTCTGACATGGCCCCGCCCACCTGCGAGCGGCCCACCTGGCCCTTATTTTGCTCCGCCATGTGACCTCCTGCAGGGGTGCCAAGAAGATGGGCCATGGTGCGGGGACCAAAATGGCAAGTGGGGCAGGGCTTTGGAAGGCCAAAAAATGTCTGTATTCGGTGTATAAAATGCACCATTTCCAGATGCTTTTAGGGGGGGAAGGGGCATCTTATACTCTGAAAAATACGGTAATTGGTTTATGAAGATCTTCAATGAAACTGTTGACAAAATGGGCACTTAATTCATCCCTTTTATAAATGGCACTTATTAGTTGCCTTAGGCCAGGGGTGTCAAACTTGATTTCATTGAGGACTGCCTCAGGGTTGTGTTTGACCTTGGTGGGTCCAGGGGCCATGGCCTGCCTGATGTCACTTGTGTCAAGGGCACCTGTTGTGGCCCAAGTTCTCTGCCAGTGAAAAAGGGCTCCTGAGCTCCATTTTTGGCTATGATGGCCTCCGGCAACCCTCTGCCAATGATGCCAGGGCATGCGGCCCTCCCGAACTCTGTTTTTGCTGGCAGAGGCTCTGTGGGCCGGTCCTGTGCTGTTTCCAGGGAAGCCCTGTGGGCCAGATATAAACACTCCATGGGCCAGATTCGGCCCACAGGCCTCGAGTATGACATCTTTAGCCTTAGGCTAATGTAATCCTGACTGGGCTCTTCAGCTTTATCTTTTTTTGTCTCTCCAAAGAGATAGACGAAGCTGTGTATAAAACATCCTGAAGGAAATATACTGTGTATTCATGGAAGTGTTCATACAGTTGCTGTCAGGGTAAAAGCTTAACTTGACGACAACTTGTTATTTTTCAAATGTATGCTACCAGATGGACCAGGAGCTGCTGCAGCGTTACTGATCCATTGGATCTGTATATAGAAGAATGTGTACTCCTGAAGTAGAGCAGATTATTTTCTATCAAATAGTAAGAATGGCTCTCTGTCTATTGTCATCAAAATTTCTCTGTTGGGTTCTCAGAGAAAATTGTGTTGCCCAAAATTCCAACAGTAATGGAAGTGTGAACTACCTTGTGCTACAACTCTCCTTGGTTTATTTGTAAGTTCAAAAATTATTTGAATTTCGAATTCAGATATACAAAATTGTTTTGTATAGTTCATCTTTATTTCCACCTCTCTCACTGTTAACATATGTGTGTTATGCTTTTAAATACCTAAATCAATGTTTGGTGACTTTAAGATGGGTGGACTTCAAGTCCCAGAATACCTCGGCCAGCTTTGTTTTGATTCTGGGAGTTGAAATCCACCCATCTTGAAGTCACCAAGGTTGAGAAGGACTAGCCTAAATGATATAAACAAAACACGAATAAAGGAACTTATTCTCTGTTGCCAATGTATTTTTGCTTGAAGACTCTAAGTTACTATTGGCATACCTTGGCACTTACTACTATGTAAGTGCCAAGGTATGCCCTTTTCAAAAATAGCTTGAACACGTGGTTCTTCTCCAGTCAGCGTCTTTGTTGGCTTGACTGAACATTTATCAAGTCATGCTTTCACCTTTCTTCGCTCTTAGTGCCACTCAGGATGTTTGTTTTTCATACGTTCCAGTAAAAATAGATAATATATCAGCAATTTTGTAAGCAACTGAAACTTTGTGTTCCTCAAATGTTGATATCTCACAAATATGCTTTCATCAGAAATGAATAGTTTTGCAAATAATAACACCTGCAGAGTTACTCACTCAGCATTCCATTGCTCTTGTGAACCAGCACATTTAGTATGCCCAACCTGCTGTAGATTAATAGGCAATAAATCATTTCTACTCCCAATACTCGGTTGGTGACACTGCACTAGTCCTGATGGAATTAAACATTTGAGTCCTTGTACCAAGCCTAACTTGGACATAAATATTACCATCTGCTTCATATCAGTAGAACAATTTATTATGCCTACAAGGTCATCTTTACAAAAGTCTTTGCAGCAAAATATTTGCAGGAGACCCAATAACATAGCAACCTCAACTCTGTATCCATCGTAATTGAGAGCAATCATACTTTCTATATGGGTGAATTTGTACATTATATTTCTCCCATTCAAAACCTCCAAACCAATTTTTTTCATTAACTTAGGAAACTGTGTGTTCTTAACTAGAAACTAGCCAATTGTTACCTTTTAAAAAAAAATACTGATCATTGATCTCTTGCTTTCAGAACTAAACATTTTTAATTATCATTATACAGCTCTCTGGAGTCATCTCTTCAGATGTCAAATCTATAGCTCCCACGTTAATATTGGCATCACACAGATGGACAGAAGGATTTGGTGTAAAACCATATACAGTAGTCCCTCGCTATACTGCGCTTCACCTACTGCGGCTTCACTTCATCGCGGGTTTCTGAGGAAGTCGATCAGCAGATTTAAACAGCCCGCCGAACTCGATCGGCAGGTTTTCTAAAAAAAATATATATCTAAAATTGTAAATACTGTATTTAAATACTGTATCTAAAATAAATACTGTGTGGGAAGGGTTTATAAACACTTAAAACAATGTAAACTTACCAAACAATTACAATATAAATACTTAAATAAGTACTATCAGTTGATAAATTCCCCATCGCGGATTTCACCTATTGCGGCCAGGTCTGGAACGTAACACCAGCGATAGGTGAGGGACTACTGTATTTCCTTGACAGAAAGGGGATATTGTCTGCTTCTTTTTATTTATGGATGGATTATTCCTTATTTATGGGACATTGCTAGTTGCAAAAGGGTCCTATTATTACTTTCTAACTCATGTCTTACTAACATTACAATAGTTTCTAGAACATAATTAACAAGATGCCATTATTTATTATATGCTATAACAAAAAAAAAATCATATGGAAACAAATGAGGTCATAGCTTTATAACAAAGTCATCTTCAAACAGCTTACCCACTTTCATTGTCAAAGTCTGACATCATTCATAAATAATATAGAAAATTATAAGTTTAGAGTTAATGAATGCAAGTTATTAATGATGTTGTCCCAGGGTGATTCATTTGCTTGAAGTATTTAGATGTACTTTTCCATTTCAGGAGCAAGGCAATGAATAACAAAATAATTATTACTTTAAAAAACCAATAGCAGCCAAGAGCCAAGAAAGAAATAGACGGAAGAGCAATACTGTATTATTAGAAAAGAAGATGCCTCTGAAGGTAAGACTTGATACCCTTGAAAAGGGAAGAATGAAAGGAAAATATGATATAAAAGGAGAAAAAATACGTGCATGTCCATCTTACACCTTGTCAGTCTAAAGTTGCTACTCCAGATGCAATCAATCCTAGTAATTTCTTCTATCTACTCAACTCATTTACACATTTTCCTGTGTCCATGTAGATATTATGTGTTAGCCATTACAGTGGAAATCAAAAGGATGTTGCAGAGAGAGCCATAAATCTCCTATTTTTCATGGGTATATAAGGTAGCTTGGGAGAATGCAACTCTGAGTAAAGGAGACACTGACAGAGTGTAATCAGGTTCCGCTTATGGCCCTAGTGTATGTTCTAGAAGGAAATTGAATGTTATGACACATCTGATGCTAATACCGGGCATCAAGATGGTATAATTGCCCAAAGATTGGCATTAAACCAAAAACTTTCCAGATAATCTTGTTCATCTGGCTTCAGGGGTGGATTTTGGTGAAGATAATGTCAGACAGTAGATCAGTGGCTCATAAAACTGAGGGTAATTAACACCTTGAACTGATTTTGCTTTCTCTAAAGCACGTGGCCCATATATCAACAGGAAGCCCTCATTATGTATGGAGGTAAACACTAATTTGGAGTAATTTGGGATAATGGAGTACTATGTCATTGCTTGTTTGTGAGTTGAGGATCCAGATGGGATTGCAGTGATTTAAGACATTTTTAAAAAACAGTTCTCTCTCTCTCTCTCTTTGTGTAATATTATTATTCAAAAAAACCCAAAGTGGTAACTGGGTCAAACTGTTCTCCAAAGTACCTGAAGGCAGGACAAGAAGTTATAGATTGAAACTAAGCAAGGAGAAAAGGAGTCTAGAACTAAGGAAAAATTTCCCGACAGTGAGAACAAATAATATGTGAAACAAGTTGCCTCTAGAAGTTGTGGGTGCTCCAACACTGGAGATTTTAAAGAGGGGATTGGACAACCATTTGTCTGAAATGGTATACGGTTTTCTACTTGAGCAGGGGATTGGATTAGAAGAACCCAAAGTCCCTCCCAACTCTGTTATTCTGTTATTTATGAATCACTGGAATAGAACCACAGGTAACATCTTGCATTGCATGAAGCCCATTGAGGGCTGAAGTATAACTGGTTGACTCATTAGTAGCCACTGTTGATGGAAGTTATTTATCAGTAGAATGAGAGGTAATTTTTGTTATTCCTTCTTCAGGGGTAAAATTGAAAATTTTTCCCTACCAGTTCCATAGGGGTGGTTGGTGGGCATGACAGGGGAAGGATCAGTGATGGCCTGCTACCGGAACGGTAAGGTGCTACGTTCCGGTAGCAATTTTCAGGATGCACATGCAGCTGTGCATCCCCGACATGTGCCTATGTGTGCCAGTCTAAGATTTGGCTTCTGCACATGTGCAGCAAGTGACATCTCATGTGAAGGTACTTGCACGAGTGAGCTTTCAGCAATTTTTGCTGAGTTTTTGCTTCTGCGCACATGTGGAAGCAAAAATATCAGCAAAAATCACTGAAATCTTGCTCATGTGCATACCCTCATGCAAGAATTTGCTTGCTGAGCATGTGCAGAAGCCAAATCTCATGCCGACTAGCATAGTTCCCTCTAAGCTGAGCAGTGAGCAATCGCTCACTTAAAAATCATCATCAACTCAGAGTTTTCCAAACCTGCCCAGAAGCCGAGAGGGAAAGAGTGAGAGGGAAGAAGAGAGAGAGGAAGAGAAGAAGAGAGAGAAACAGACAGAAAAAAGAGAGGAAGGAAAAGAGAAAGAAAAAGAATGGGAGTAAGGAAGAGAGAAAGAAAATCAAAATCTAGTTTGAAACTAGCTCAACTATTTAAGTGGCATTTTGATATTGATAGAGTTGCCCTATTATGAGCTCACTGTTATAGACACACAGTACAGTATTTTATTTTGAAATTCTCTGAGGTAAAACAGGGTGGGTTTTTTGTTTGTTTGTTTGTTTATTTATTATTTCTGTGCCTCCCAGACACTATACTTTTCCGCCCACCCTCCCAAAAAAATTAGAGGGAACACTGCCGACCGGTGCACACCCACCCACCAGACCTGCCATGCCCAGACGGCCTTGGAGGGCACACTGGTAGTGCCGAAGATGGCAGTCCTTCGCTGGGAAGGATACTGCAAAATCTCCATTGCCTTTCTACTCCTGGGGGAAGGATACTGTAAAATCTCCATTCCCTTTCTACTCCTGGGGGAAGGATACTGTAAAATCTCCATTCCCTTTCTAACCCTGGGGGAAGGATACTGCAAAATGTCCATTCCCTTTCTACTCCTGGGGGAAGGATACTGCAAAATGTCCATTCCCTTTCTACTCCTGGGGGAAGGATACTGCAAAATGTCCATTCCCTTTCTACTCCTGGGGGAAGGATACTGCAAAATGTCCATTCCCTTTCTACTCCTGGGGAAAGGATACTGCAAAATGTCCATTCCCTTTCTACTCCTGGGGGAAGAATACTGCAAAATCTCCATTCCCTTTCTACTCCTGGGGGAAGGATACTGCAAAATGTCCATTCCCTTTCTACTCCTGGGGAAGGATACTGTAAAATCTCCATTCCCTTTCTACTCCCGGGGGAAGGATACTGTAAAATCTCCATTCCTTGTCTACTCCCGGGGGAAGGATACTGCAAAATCTCCATTCCCTTTCTACTCCTGGGGAAAGGATACTGCAAAATGTCCATTCCCTTTCTACTCCTGGGGGAAGGATACTGCAAAATCTCCATTCCCTTTCTACTCCTGGGGGAAGGATACTGCAAAATGTCCATTCCCTTTCTACTCCTGGGGGAAGGATACTGTAAAATCTCCATTCCCTTTCTACTCCTGGGGGAAGGATACTGTAAAATCTCCATTCCTTGTCTACTCCCGGGGGAAGGATACTGCAAAATCTCCATTCCCTTTCTACTCCTGGGGAAAGGATACTGCTAAATCGCCATTCCCTTTCTACTCCCGGGGGAAGGATACTGCAAAATGTCCATTCCCACCCAACTATGGGGCCAGCCAAAGGTGGTATTTGCCGGTTCTCTGAACTACTGCAAAATGTCCGCTACCAGTTCTCCGGAACCTGTCATAACCTACTGAATTTCACTCCTGCCTTCTTCCCATTGCATTGTACTCTCAACACTGTAACCTCTTCCTCTGCTTTGGAAGGTTGGGGAAATGGTGCAAATGGCATGAGGTGTAAGAATAACTCAGGTGCCTTCACACAAACTTGCTTCTTCAGAACATTATTTCCTATTGCTTATGATTAAATCCTCTCTATTTCATAAAAGATTCTGTTCTTTTCACAGTTACCCCAATTTAGTATTTAACTAATGTGCATGCCATTAACAGTATTCAACTAGCTTTTGTAGGTTTTTTTTGTTCTAAGCACAATTCTACTAAAACTGGGAATGATTGTAAAAATTACAACTCAGACTATGCGAAAAGCATTATCTTTGGTAATCGTAGCTATTATAAAACACTTTTAAAATAATTTGACTTTCACAGATCTTTCTTTGCTTTTATTTGGCTGATATACACATCCCCCTACATCTCACAAAGCTCTGGAAAATTTGAGGGTTGTATGGTGGCAGCAACAATATATTGGGGAGTAAAATTCATACTGCTGGCAAATGCTTGGTATAGATAATGTAGGAGGTAATTAAGAAACAACTACAGCATAATTTTTTATTATTGACAGCATGTACTACATATGGTATTTACAACTTCTACATTTCATTAAGTTAAATGGCCGCATCGTTTTCTTTTTATATGTACAGTAGTACCTCTAGATACGAGTTTAATTCGTTCCAGAAGGGAGCTTGTATGTTGAACAACTCGTATCTGGAACAAATGGCTTTAGACTTTGTTTTTCCCCTCCGAGATAACCAGAATCAAGGATTCTTGCGCCACCTAGTGGACGCTCAGCTCGTATCCCGAATTTGAGCTCGGGTCTGGAACAGAAATTTCTCTCCCCTCGTGGCTCGTAACTTGGAATACTCGCATGTGGAGCAGCTCGTATCTAGAGGTATTACTGTACTTACCTATCTACTTATCTATCTTCCTACCTACCAAAATAAGGAACAATGTTTCAACATGATTCCACTGCAGCATCGAAGTAATAACTAATGATGTGGGCAAGGGGGCAGAGGAGAGATACAGTGTAGTGCAAAACAGAAAACTTGGGAAGAGGGTGTGAAGGCAGCCATGGCTACAAACATCTTGGAAAGCAAAGAAAAAGAGAGAAACATTAGGATAGGGAACGGAAAGCACACTGGTGCACTTATGCACACCCCTTACTGACCTCTTACAAATTGGGAGAGGTCCGATTCCGAAAGCAGATACTTGGAATTATGTCTTCCCCATGGACAGGAAGGACAAGTAGAGGGGAATAACCAATCAGGATCTATTGTGGCCAATTGTATAGACTGAACGTCAAACTAGTCACGTAGCCAAGGTGTTATATCAGAATTGGAATTTGTTAAATTGGCTTTAGGAATATCCAGGAGCAGCACAGGAAATAAGTAGCTTAGGCCGTTGAGTTGAACTGCTTAATTTCATCTAATTTTACCTGATTCATTTCACTTTGGCCATGCCAGAAAGATTTTATGAATTCCTAGGATATTTATTGAAAGGTTTGTGCTTTCTTTCAGATCTAGGGGGAAAAATCTAGATATGATGCTTGTTAGCATAGTGGAAAATAACCCATATAGAGATCTGTATAGTATTTGGGAATCCCCTCTATAGAACCTCCTCCTTAGGACTCCAAAATAATTCAGAAATGGTCAAATGGAGGAAAAGAGATACAGTGGTACCTCTACCCAAGAACGCCTCTATTTACAAACTTTTCTAGATAAGAACTGGATGTTCAAGATTTTTTTGCCTCTTCTCAAGAACCATTTTTTACTTACAAATCTGAGCCTCCGAAACTGTAACCAGAAAAGGCAGGGAGAAGCCTCCATGGGGCCTCTCTAGGAGTCTCCTGGAAGGAAACATGGACAGAAAAGGTGGGGAGAAGTCTCTGTGGGGCCTCTCTAGTAATCTCCTGGGAGGAAACAGGGCCGGAAAAGACGGGGAGAAGCCTCCATGGGGCCTCTCTAGGAATCTCCTGGGAGGAAACGGGGCCTCCACCCTCCCTGTGGTTTCCCCAATCGCACACATTATTTGCTTTTACATTGATTCTTATGGGAAAAATTGCTTCTTCTGACAAACTTCTCTACTTAAGAACGTGGCCATGGAATGAATTAAGTTCGTAAGAGAGGTACCACTGTATATGCTACAACATATTATTGCCGTTCCCAATTGTGTCTCTGCTATAACTGAATTTTAAAAAGAACAGGGCTTTCCTTATACATATCCTTGTGAACAGTCTTCTATTGATAGTGTGAAAATACTAACTTCTGATACAAGGTGCAGTGATAAGAGCTGTGGTGACAAGAGTTGTGATGGCACAATGATTAGAAGGCAGCATTATTCTGCTGACTGCCAGTAGTTCAATTCTCGCCAGCTCAAAATTGACTCAGCCTTCCATCCTTCCAAAATCAGTAAAATTATTGTTGGGGGCAATTGGTGACTCTGTAACCACTTAGAGACAGCTGCAAATACTGTGAAGTGGTATATAAGTCTAAGTGCTATTGCTATTACTGCATGAGTAAATTGCTTGTCTCCAGTCATTAGGAAGTAGGTCATCACAGAATATAGGAAGGTCACAATTTAAAGCTCAAACAAGTACACTCAAATTGAAAGATGTAAGTGCTATCATATGTCTATTTCAAATGAGAACAAGGCTGTTTCTCAAGAGATATGAATTTGTTCATAATGGGTAACAAATGGGCAGACTTTCTACAGTCTCGGATCAACCTGACATACATTAATACGAATCATTCATATCAACCTAAGCACTTAAAATGTATAACTGAGATTTACAGTCCTAAATCCCCAATGATGGCCTTATTCAGTAAGAAACTACTGAACAATAGCTATCTATCTATCTATATATTAAAGGCAAATACCACTCACTCATCACAAAATCTCCAGAACTGTAAAGCCTACAAATTTGAAACTTGGCACGTATTTTCCTCTTGGCTTCTAAGTGCTTGCTAAGAAAGGATTTTTTTTTAAAATGACCACCACATCATTAGTATTTCTTACACCGTATTATATTAACACGTTCTAATACTAAGGAGTTACACATTCTACTCCCCTTCCCCACCTGAATGGACATGGGCGTGGCCAGCGTGTGACTCATGTGGCCTGCAGGCTAGGAGTTTAGACATTCTATTCCCCCTTCCCACCTGTAAATAACTCTGTTCCAACTGCCAGTTGCCCTATATTAACAAGCTCTGATACTAAGGAGTTATACATTCTGCATAAATTTTCAAGCTTTAAGTGTCGGTGTAAAGCCCAATCTTCATTTTCAAGCTTTAAATATCAATTTATCAATCCCAATCACACAGCTTTGTAGCAAAGAACAGGTATCCAACTACTAGTATATTTATATAACTGTTGAAGATCATTTGTAAATAAACTTGCAAACATGCATAATTGTTTGATTATTACTTAGGAACATGATAGCCTCCTAATCAGAGTACAGTGGTACCTCAACATACGAGTTTAATTTGTTCCAGACCCGAGCTCGTAAGTCGATCAACTCACATCTCGAATGAATGCCTTTAGACTTTGTTTTTTGCGCCGAGATAACCGAAAGCAAGGAGATTCTTGTGCCACCTAGCGGAAGCTTGGCTCGTATCCCGAATTTGAGCTCGGGTGTCGAACAGAAATTCCGCTCGCATCGTGGCTCATAACTTAGAATACTCGCATGTGGAGCAGCTTGTATCTAGAGGTACCACTGTATCTAAAATAACCTGAGGAGAGATATTAAAATACTATATCAGCTTTGGCAAAAAATGTAGGGAAAGGCAAATGAGCTGATGTTGAGGCCTACGGAGCCCTTTGATTCATTTTTTCCCCTTTTTGTAAAGCTTGACAGTGGGAATACATTGTGCAACTAACAAGCAGTCCGCTAAAGCTTATTCATGTACCATGTTTGGCAGATATCAAACAGCTCCTATGAGCCATTCTTGCATTTATCCACATCCATAAGTATCGCCTATGCTAATGTTACAAGAGGAAAGACAAAGAAACTGATTCCCCAGCATCATGCACAAACCAAAGGATTCTTTTGTTTACCACATTACATTATACTTATAACTGAGCTTATAACTGAGATTTCCCACATAGTTGTACCACCCAAGATGTTTTTTTTATTCTCTTGGGAGCCTTGGGGCTGCTTCACATCTCAACAAAAGGCAAAGTTTGCAAAAAAATGCACATCATTTTTTAAACAATCTCCATGCATGCTGTGGAACTGAAATTGGCTCCCAATTCCTGAAGCTGCAGACTTTAGAGATTCTGATGCCATTGGCTAGAGTTTGATTGTATTTTAGCTTGTTTTAAATATTTATTTATTAGATTTGTATGCCGCCCCTCTCTGTAGACTAAATAAGGTGCTTTTCAGGGATGGATTCCTATTCCTGCTGCTACCGGTGTGCTGTGTGTGCAGCTTTGGTTAGCTTGCATGCGTGCGCATACCAGCATAATTTTTCTTCTGTGCATGCACATGAAGCAAAATCTCACAAGGAGACATGTGCATGAGATTTTGGCAAGTTTTTGTTTCTGCGCATGTGCGAAAGCAAATTATTTGCCAAAATCTCGCTTTTGCGTGAGTCCCCTACGCAGAAGAAAAAACATGCTGAGTGGATGTGTGTACAAGCAAGATAACTGAAGCTGCATGCGCCGCACAGAGATCACTACCAGTGCGCCATCCTTTACCGTGCCAGTAGCAACCCGCTACTGGTGCTTTTCCTTTTGTGTTTTATTACATTTGATTACAGTCTACATTTTTGCATTTTGGGCGCATGTGTGTGTACGTACACACACATATACTACACAAGGTATTTTCCTTTACAGATCAGATTCTTGATTAATCTGAAAATACACTACTCAAAAAAATAAAGGGAACACTTAAACAACACAATATAACTCCAAGTAAATCAAACTTCTGTGAAATCAAACTGTCCCCATGGGAAGCAACACTGATTGACAATCAATTTCACATGTTCTTGTGTACATTCAAGTTTGTACAGAACAAAGTACAGTGGTACCTCGGTTCTCAAACGCCTCGGTTTTCATACATTTCGGATTTCAAACAAATTTTTCTGCAAAAATTTGCTTCGGTATCCAAACAAAAATTCGGATAGTGAACAGAAAATTTTGTTTACTATCCGAAATGTAAGATCTGAGGGGACGAGGTCAGAGGGAATGGGAGTCGGAATCCCGACACACCCCTCCTGGCCGCCCTCTTAACAGCCTCCCAGTCTCTACCTTGTAACTGCTCCAAGCTGCAGGAAGGGTAGGGCTGGCTGCAATACCGGCAGCTTCGGGGGGCTCCTTTCCTCAGCGGTTCAGTTCGGTACCTCCAGGCAGCTGCACCAACTTTTTCCTTCCCGGCGGCGGTGGCTCCGGCGGCTTCCCTACGAGGAGGAGCAGTGTCAGGAACGTCATGTGATGAAGGTAAGCCGCCGGAGCCATCGCTGCCGGGAAGGAAAAAGTTGGTGCAGCTGCCTGGAGGTACCGAACTGAACCGCTGAGGAAAGGAGCCCCCCAAAACTGCCGGTATTGCAGCCAGCCCTACCCTTCCTGCAGCTTGGAGCAGTTACAAGGTAGAGACTGGGAGGCTGTTAAGAGGGCGGCCAGGAGGGGCGTGTCGGGATTCCGACTCCCATTCCCTCTCACCCCGTCCCCTCAGATCCTTATCCCATAGGAAATAGAGGAAATACTGTAGATTTAATTGGTTCCCAGCAAGTCAATGGGCTGGGAACCAATTAAATCCATTTCCATTATTTCCTATGGGATAAATTAATTCGTTTCTCTACCAAATCAGTTCTCAACCACACTTCTGGAACGGATTGTGGTCGAGAACCGAGGTACCACTGTATTCAATGAGAATATTTCATTCATTCAGATCTAGGATTCGTTCCCTTTATTTTTTTTGAGCAGTATACTTTTGTTAAAGGCAGGTTTTGTAATGAGAATATTTCATATAATTTGAAGGACATAAACATTACAGATTAGTTCTTGAAGGACTGCGATCAAAAGAATGAAATAATGCATTGGCTTAGCCCAGCTCTTCCTTTTGTGCTCCATGTTATACTTTTTTCAGGGCAAAAGAGAAAAAAGCTAGATGTTTGATCCTATTCCTGCATGACTCATTTCCAAATTAACATGCACTGAATTGTCTTACATGTCAAACAGAGCATTTTAATATCACATTAGTGCAGGCGTAAACAATCCACAACTCACAGTGAGGCCTCCAAGCTATTTATTTGCTGCTTCCAGAGTGAACCATGCTGAGTTGAGCGGCAAAAGTCAAATTGTAGAAATGGTTTTTCACATTAAAGTGAGAAACCCCCCCCCCCCCCCTATATAAATGGAAATCTAGGATGATTCTTGAATAGAAAGTTATGGAGAAAATCTATCTATGTGGTCACTGAGAATTAACATTGATGTGATGGCTCATAAGCAGTCAATCAGAACTAAGCTCAGGCTAAGCAAACATGTTTGAATGAGCAATCATGTAGTGGATAATTTAGCTGTACAATTGAATAGCAAACTTATTGTGTATGGGCATTAAACCCTGAGACTTCATTCTCGAGTTGCTGCCATTATTCAAAAGTTCAATTAGTGAATCCTATTGATTGGCAATACACATATACTTATATGTATAATAAACCATTATCCACATTGTTGTCAATAAAACAACTTGGACTCACCGTTCATATCAAGAGAAGTCCAGCAGTACATGGGAATATTTGACCACTATGTAAGCAGGAACATTGGAAGTATAAATCTACTAAATTTCTAAAGTAGTTTTTCTTGAAAACATTCGATATCTATTTCTGGCCAGGTAAAATATCCTTTTAAAGAAGCAGAATCTATAAAAGACCAGAGTTGAGTGGTCAACTCAGTAAGCCTTGTCATTACCTTACCAGAAACTGCATCATTCTATAGCTGAAAAATGAAGGTCCTGAGCTGCTAACAAATACATCCTCCATTATGTGCAGAAAAGCAATAGCACTTAGACTTACTGTATATGCCACTTCACAGTGCTTTACAGCCCTCTCTAAGTGGTTTACAAAGCCCCCAACAATCTGGGTCCTCATTTTACCCAACTTGGAAGGATGGAAGGCTAAATCAACCTCAAGCCTGGTGAAATTTGAGCTGCCGAATTGCAGGCAGTCTGCAGCAGCAGAAGTAGCCTGCAGTATCGCATTTTAACCACTGCACTACCATTCACACTACTGAATGAAGAGCAAAGCATGGAAAGTTAGCAAGTTTTAGCCCTCCCTTTTCCTATGAATCCAATGCAGCTGATATTAGTCAAAGGAGGGATTATCTTTTGTTCTTAAAAGGAAGGGGCCTTTCTAGAATGGGGGGGGGAGGCAAATTGGGTATTGATTTGGGATACAAAGCAGATACCTAAACTTGTACAGCCAGTACTTCAGAGGAAATAATTTCCAACACTATGAAAGCAGAAACTTCAGGGAGAAGAGAGGAAAAAAGGGAAATTATATAGAATTCCATGAACATCAACTCTAGCTCAACTCTTGCTACCTCAGTGCAATGAACGTTGTTTTAAATTCATGATTCCATTGAAATTTTTAAACAAGAAAAATAACAAATTAATATAGAGTACTGAAAATAAAAAAGCAAAAAAAAATGCAAGAAAAGAAATAAGTTGAAATAGAAAAAAAGGTATAAATAGCTTCCAATATTTTTCACAGCAGTTGTAAATGCAAATATATTTCAACCTCTAAAATTATGTTGAAATACTCTTCTTTCTATAATCTCTATGTAATCTTCAAAACTACCGTATTTTTCGCTCTATAAGACGCACCTGCTGATAAGACGCACCTAGATTTTAGAGGAGGAAAATAGAAAAAAAATAGAAAGAAAGAAAGAAAGAAAGAAAGAAAGAAAGAAAGAAAGGGGGAAGGGACAGAACAGAGGAAGGAAGCAAGGAAACTTATGAAAGGGGAGAGTAAGAGAGGAAGGACTGAAGGAAGGGAGGGAGGGAAGAAGGTAGGAAGGAGAAAGAAAAGAAGAAATAGAGGAAGGGAAGGTAAAAGAGAGAAAAAAAAGAGCAAGAAAGAAAGAAAAAGAGAGAAAGAAAGAGAATGAAAGAGAAATAAAAATAGAGAGGGGGAATGAAAGAAATTGAAGGAGGGAAGGTAAAAGAGAGAAAGAAAAAGAGCAAGAAAGAAAGAAAAAGAGAGAAAGAGAATGAAAGAGAAATAAAAATAGAGAGGGGGAATGAAAGAAATGGAAGGAGGGAAGGAAGGAAGGAGAGAAAGCAAGAGAAAGAAAGAAAGAAAGAGAAAGAAAGAAAAAAGAATGAAAGAGAAAGAGAGAAAGAGAGAAAGCAGAAATGAGAAGCTGAGAGCTGGCAGGCCAGGAGCCTCGCATGTGCTGTTGGAAGGGGGCTTGGTGGTCCTGGGAGATAGTGAACATTGTTCCTTCTTCCCTCCCAGCACAGAGGGGTGGCTTCCTCCCCGGTTCCCCGCTGCACCTCCCCAGTGCAAAGCACAGGACTGCCGCCTCCCCCTCGCCCCAGGATCTCGCGCTTGCAGCTTCGGGCAGGGGGCTTGCGGGGAGGCGGCAAACGGTTGCTTGGAAGCAGAACCTCGGAGCAACTCAACCGCCTTGCTTCCACCGGAGAAACACCAAAGCGAGAGCTGGCAAGCGGGGGGGAACGGGGACTGCCTTCCGCGGGAGTTCGGGCAGGGTTGGGGCGCGCAGGGGCTGGCAGGCAGGCAGGGAGGGAGGGAGGGAGGCGCCAGCATCGGACGGGTCGGACAGAGGTGTCGGACGGGCAGCTCCGACCGGCTGCGAGCGACTGGCTGGGTTTTGGGTCTTCGAGACCTCCCCGCCTCCTGAAGCGATTCCCGTAGCCTTCCCAAAGGCTCGGAGCCGCCAACGCTCCTCCGGTGCCGCTTCGCCTCCTAAACCTGCGCGGTGGAGGCGTCCTCCGGCCCAGCACTTCTGGAGGCCGAAAGGCGCGGCTCTCTTCGGGGTTGGGAAGAGGAGAGGCGGCGACAGAGGCGGGACACTTTTGGTGAGTATATCGCCGCCCCCCCTCTGCTCCAGCGCCTCCCCCCCCTCCCTGCCTGCATCTTCGCTCCATAAGACGCCGCTGATTTTTCATCCTACTTTGGGAGGAAAAAAACTGCGTCTTATGGAGCGAAAAATACGGTATATGTTTGGATTTTTTTCTTATTTTTATGCAAAAAGTCCATAAGAAACAGTAAATGAACAGTAGTATGAAATATACCAAAAATGAAAATACTTTATTTTCCTTTTCCAGATCTTTCTTTTGCTAGCACTACAGACACATCTGATTGCAAGAAGCAAAAAAAAAAGCCTCATTGGGGATTCTGAAAGTTAGATCAGTTCCCTTTCTGTCAATACTCATCTGCTGTTCGCAGAGATTTTGTGACAATACAACCTCTAAATGCATGAACTAGGAAATACTAAAGAACAAACTTTATTTATTATAAGATAATATATTATAAATTATAACAGAATATGCTCACTATATTAGAAAGGAAAAACCACAAAGTATTGTACCCTAGTCAGGGAAAATATCTGTCATTGATTTAGGTCAGTGTATGTTTTTATCATAATTAAAGGATAAAAGAGTATTTGTAGTTGAGAGGAAGTGCAACTAAATGTATCATCTGATTTGAAGAACTATCAGCATGAATATAGAACTAGGTGCTGTAGAACTTTGTGAGAGGTTCTTTTGGGAAATGGTGCAGATCAGTATCATATCTTCTCTAGGTTCCCAGGGGGCTTTTACTAACCAAAAGTCAACATAATTAGGCTTATACTATACTATAATTATACTCCTATCTATGCCTATCTTATTCTCCCACCATCTATATAACGATCTGTCACTTGAACATCAACCAAAGTAATCAGTTATCTTTAAGCCACTTGCAAGTTGGCTTCTCTCAGTTGCTTTTCCAAATTGCTGCTGCAGCATTCACATTGTAGTTTCTCAGACTATTCTACCAAAGATAAACATGTTTTATGAGCGACCGGTTGGCTGTAGTTCCTCTACTAGAAAAGGGAAGTTGCTAGCTCTGTCACTTCCTTCACTTTACCTGCTGCTGATTTGGTAAAATTCAAGACTTCATTACCTCAGTTGCTTGTTTTTCTGATGACTGCTCCACTCCCTTGGTTGCAAATGTTTGCTTTTGGCTCCCCCACAGCAAATGTGTCTACTCACACACCCACACTCCTAGTGCACTCAGCATTTTACCTTCTAATTGAGACCAGGTGTGGTACAGTGTCCTTCTGGCTTTCTTAAAGTCCCCTGAGAGAAAACAAAGGGAATGGAATAACTAATGCTAGCTACTGACAGACTTTTCTTCCACAACTATTAAGCCATTGAGAACCACAGCTCCAGTTGCCTTCTTTTAATTTTTAGTAGCTGTATAAGTGACAGAGAGGGTTACACAAAGATAATATCCTGAGATAGTTGTAGCAAGTAGAGTATCTGTTGTAGGATAGTATTAGCAAGTACAATATCTGTTGTAGAAGTATCCATTCCTACAATCAGTATTTCCAGCGATATCATCTGGAGTTTTATTTTTATTTATTTATTGATTGATTTTATTGATTTTGTCCAAAACACAATGAGGGTTTTAGTGGGTATACACATAGTAAAATACATAATGAAGGTTATAGAGAATATAATCATAGTAAAATATATCTAAGAAAGAATAGAAGAGAAGATATAGGAATAAAACATATCAATTAAAGAATAGAAGAGATATATGAATCGAAGAAAGGTAGATTTAAAAGAGAAGCACAATAATTTTTGGTCCACACTTATTGGGGGATTTTAAGCCAGTCACTTTCTCTCAGTTCAATCTATACCACTGTGTTATTATGGGAACAAGGGATGATTTCCCCCCACCCCAAGCTGTTCTTGAAGGCTAGGTGGAATATAGACAATAAATATTTCCCCCCCATACCTACTGTTCTGCCAGTGTGTCTCAACCACCCGTAATTACAGGGTAATTAGTCCAGGAAGACACACACCACACGATAAAATGAAAACCCAAAAGTTTTTATAAACAGAAAAACAGAAACAGATCCCTTTTTAAATGTCAAAGGGATTTTCTGGTACACACAAAGCACAGGTTAAATGCAGTCCAATTACTCACCCAATAACTGGGAAATTGAGTTCAATTCTAAAGTCCAGAGAGTCCACACACACAATCCTGAAGAGCAAAAACCACTATCTTGATGAAACAATGAATCAGATAAACTGCCATGAGACTAAAACACCAGGCTGCACTTTTATCTGTAGCACTAATTACAGCAGCCCCACCCAACCACAGGTGGCCTCATTTTCTCTTGTAATAATCCTTCAGTTGTTGTCTCCTATGCATCACTGTACGCATGCATGGATGTGTCATTAATTCTTGTTCAGAATCCAGGGATGATACAGATGACTGATCTCCTCCTGAGCTGTCTGCCAAACTCCCCTCTTCCCTGTCACTCACACTTCCTTGGTCAGAGGAGACTTCGTTGGCAGATTCTACTGGGAGCAAAACAGGCCTGTGGCTTTATCTATCTATCTATCTATCTATCTATCTATCTATCTATCTATCTATCTATCTATCTATCTATCTATCTATCTATTTATTGGATTTGTATGCCGCCCCTCTCCGCAGACATGTGGATGTCTCTCCCATATCCACCTCCACATTCCTTGGGGCAGGAGCTGGGCCAGAGCTAACCACAACACCTACTGTGGTTGATATTTTTTTAAAAAAACTGAAATCCAGTTTCTTGATCCAGATAGGATTTTGTTATGCCCCTAAAGCAGTGCTGTAATTTTCAACTTAATTTTTAAGAAACATTGACTTTTATCAATATGTCTTAACACAAAATAATTTATACATGGAGAATCACAGCAATCTGAGGAGCAATTTTCTAACTTTTCTGTTCTGTAAGCTTACTTTTGACATTAGTTTCATAAGAGCAAAGTTTTACGAATCAACCATTAATCAATTCTCATCTACTGTAGATACATGATGCATAGATTTATGCAATCTGCAAATGCCTAACTACTTCAGATACATTTTAAGGAAAATGGATGCTGTCTATCTTGACACTGAATTCTGCCAGGAGAAAGAAAAGAAATCAGCACCAGGATAAATATAAATTGCCGCAGTTCTGCTTGCAGTATACATGAAAAGAACAGCTGTGCTTACCCACTGCAATTGGTCATATTTCTGAAGATTTGTGATTTAACAAGATATAAACAACGTGTTGGCACATCCTGCTCAATTTCTACCATTTGGCTTTCTCTACCATCACTGAGAATAGCTACAGTCTTTGGCATGACATACACACTCCAGGCATTTTGGTTCGCTCCCCTCCAAACAAATCCTTAATTGGAAACCAAAAATAAAAATTTGACCTCCTAAATAAACCGCATGAACTTCTGCATTACGCTTAATCCATTCCACTGGCAGGAGAAAGCCATGGAAAACAATCAAGCTAGTTAATTCTAAGCCAACGTTGTTCAGAATTTTGGGTTTGTGTGCTGAGAAAGACATGGAATCAAAGCACTTGATTACTCTATTTCCAGGTGGATTGTTGAATATACTAGCTATGAATAGCTATTTCAGACAAAATAGGTTGATCAAATAGGCTTAAGCTGAGAAAAAAAATTAACATTTTGCATCCGCTTTTGCATTTTGGTTTCCATAACTTTGGGTTGGGTTTTGTTTGTTTGTTTGGGGCCAAATATCTGCTATTTTTCAAATCGTTTTTCAAAATAATAACCAAGTATGATATATTAACACAAATTTGATGTCACGCGGGTTTCCAGCAGCTTCTAAAATTATGCAGTTTTTATTGATGCTTAAATATTGCTCTACTTACTAATATTATCTCATAGGAAATAATCTCATTTTGCAATGTTTGTGAAGAAGGAATGACAGCAAACTGGATATTACAAACATATGTTAGAGCAGGTTTATGTCCATAATTAATACAGTTACAGGTTGTAGATTTTAGATTTTAAATGTTTAAAGTCCACTATTGCTTTTCATTCACCTTGTGATAACATAGTCAACCAAGAGCAAAATTCTGCAACCTTTTAATTTGTGCCCAACTCACCCAGCCCAATGTAATGAAGTAAATCAGAGAAATCCAAAGAAAGTACACACAACAAAACATAAACAAAATATCTGTTCAATTGTATTTTGGTTCAGAGATAGAGGTATTTCCTCATCTATATTAAAGTACTTGATACATAAATATGCTTAACTATGTCTTGATCAAGACTATTATGTGGGTCTAAAAAAACATTAAAGTCCTGGGGAGACCTTCTTGATGTTCTCTCCTTTCCCCTTTTGTTAAAAAATAATTGTTGACCTTAAATTATTATTTGAATTTGTACAACTAATGACATAATACTCTAATTGGTTTCCTAATATGGGTATGATACACTGCATTAATCCAGTGCTTCTCAATTATTTTCTGTTACATCCATCCCAGGAAGAAGTAAACATTTTGTGCGCCCCCAACTTTCCACTGGGATGATTGTTTGCAATATTCGACATGTTTTTACTGAAAAAACACAAGTGACTTATCAGCCCGGTTGGGGTGTAATAAGTTTAAATAATGCCTTAATTTATTTGGCTTCATGCTGTCCACTTTCAACATATTTAGACACACTAAACATACTGGCCTTTCCTCATCTCCTACCGTAGTCACAGTGAAGCCAAGTGCTACAGATGCTTGCTTGCTTGATTTATTTGTTTGTTTGTCATACAAATATAGTATTGTATCATCATATTTTATTATTTATTTTATTTATTATTTAGATTTGTATGCCGCCCCTCTCCGCAGACTCGGGGCGGCTCACAGCAAAACAAAACAATTCATCACAAATCTAAATTGAAGTTTAAAATATTTAAAAAACCCTTTTGCTAAACAAACATACATACAAACATACCATTCATAAATTGTATATGCCCGGGGGAGATGTCTCAGTTCCCCCATGCCTGACAACAAAGGTGGGTTTTAAGGAGCTTATGGAAGGCAAGGAGAGTAGGGGCAGTTCTAATCTCCGGGGGGAGTTGGTTCCAGAGGGCCGGGGCCGCCACAGAGAAGGCTCTTCCCCTGGGGCCCGCCAACCGACATTGTTTAGTTGATGGGACCCGGAGAAGGCCCACTCTGTGGGACCTAATCGGTCGCTGGGATTCATGCGGCAGAAGGCGGTCTCGGAGATATTCTGGTCCAATGCCATGAAGGGCTTTAAAGGTCATAACCAACACTTTGAATTGTGACCGGAAATTGATCGGCAACCAATGCAGACTGCGGAGTGTTGGTGAAACATGGGCATACCTAGGTAAGCCCATGACTGCTCTCGCAGCTGCATTCTGCATGATCGGGAGTTTCCGAACACTTTTCAAAGGTAGCCCCATGTAGAGAGCATTACAGTAGTCGAACCTCGAGGTGATGAGGGCATGAGTGACTGTGAGCAGTGAGTCCCAGTCTAAATAGGGCCGCAACTGGTGCACCAGGCGAACCTGGGCAAACGCCCCCCTCGCCACAGCTGAAAGATGGTTCTCTAATGTGAGCTGTGAATCGAGGAGGACGCCCAAGTTGCGGACCCTCTCCGAGGGGGTCAATAATTCCACCCCCCCAGGGTAATGGAAGGACAGATGGAATTGTCCTTGAGAAGCAAAACCCACAGCCATTTCATCTTAGTTTTCAGGAGACTTACATTTGTCTCATTATCTTTGTCTCTCCTTTCTTTTCATCCTATTTTTCCATGGGGTCTCTCAAGGGTTTGTTATCTGCGCTTCATATCTCCTGCTCTGTGCTGTGTGCTATTATTTAGTGCAAAACTCCCCTACTGCCTGCAGCAAAAAAAAAAAAAGCACATTCCTCGGGGCCACACACCCATCCTGGAGGGCTCACCCCATTATATAGAAGCACTGCATTAATCCCACCATTGATCTTTATAAATAGCTTATGAACCTGCATTATATATGGAATGGATCATTGGAACCATGGAGCTCTACGGGAACCACCTGCTACTGCACGAATCCCAGTGACCGATAAGGTCCCACAGAGTTGGCCTTCTCTGGATCCTGTCGACTAAACAATGTCGTTTGGCGGGCCTCAGGGGAAGAGCCTTCTCTAGGGCGGCCCCGGCCCTCCGGAACCAACTCCCCCCGGAGTTGTCTTTGGTAAACTACTCAAGACTCACTTATACCGCCAGGCATGGAGGAGTTGAGACACCTTTCCCCCAGGCTTTTTTTTTTACTTTGTTTTATGGTTGGTATGAATATGCTGTTTGATTTTTTAAAATAATGATAGGGTTTTATCTGTTTTTTAATATTAGATTTGTTCCACTGCTATATTGTTTTTATTACTGTTGTGAGCCACCCCGAGTCTTCGGAGAGGGGTGGCATACAAATCTAATAAATAAATAAATAAAATAAATAAATAAAACTTACTTAATAAACTATGGCTATTTTGAGAAAGCCTGAAATTTCTGAAAATCTAGAAATACTGACACAGGACTCTGGATAGCTCATAGGATGCCTGAACATCTGCAGTTAGAAACCAACATGGAACAAGCCATATAAGCTTTATGGGTGGATTTATATTATCTTATGCAAAATTTGCATAAAATAGACCCACCAGGGAATTATACAACTTACTGAACTGGTAGTGAACCCAATAGCTACATTGAAAATTTTCATTCCATCTGATACACATCCCTTTAACAGTTGCTTCACACAACAGCTTGAAAAGATAAATGTCTTTCAAGTCAGTTTATATATTGATTTCATATAATTTGGCCATATAAGCAGCAGTGGGCTATGAGCCGGAGCGCTAAATTGCGCTCGCCGCCACAGCTCGTAAGTGCTTGTGGGGCCAATGCGATTATGCTTCTGCACCTGTGCAGGTAGAAAAATCACACATGGAGCCACAGGTGCACCCGTGTTTCGGCATGCGCGGAAGCAAAAACAGCTTGCCGAAACACCTGTGCACCTTTGGCTCCGTGTGTGATTTTGCTGCCTCCACAGGTGCAGAAGAGCCCCCATTTATTATAATAATAATAATAATAATAATAATAATAATAATAATAATAATAATAATAATTATTATTATTATTATTATTATTATTATTATTATTATTTTTATTAGATTTGTATGCCTCCCCTCTCCAAAGACTCGGGGTGGCTCACAACAATAATAAAAAACAATATAACAGTGAACAAATCTAATATTAAAATAAAAAGATATATAAAATTGATGCATAAATATGATGCATAAATAATATACATTTATGCATCATAGCAATCAAAGGAGAAGTGAAACACAATTAGTTCACCAGATGGCTTTTATATTGGGACTTTTGCACCGGTTCCTTTTCTTTTAGTAGACAGCATTCACAACCTAGGGTGAGAAACATCTGTTGCATACCAGATTAATTAGATGAAATATAGTTCTAGGGGAAAATAGTTAAGAATGATGCACAAGAATTGCAGATATGATTCCCACCATACTGTATAATTCTCCTTATAAGAAAAACCACAAATGTGATTTATAGAACAACTACCCTCATTGCCAAGGATGTTTATATTAAATTCATGATGCTTTGCTTTTTTTTTTAAAAAAAATAGCTTGATGATGAAATAAAAGCTGCAGGAGAGGAAAGCTAGTTCCTTTGCTCTTGCTTTGTCTCAGTTCTTTGCTTTTGTGGAACAAGACTTTTTCAGAAACACAACTCCTGTTGTGTGTGCTGAGATGAAAAGTTTAAAAATTGAGGCAGTTATTACAGGTAGTCCTTGACTTATGACTGCTATTGAACCCAACATTTAAGCTGCTAAATGAGAAATGTATTCAATGAGGTTTGTCCCATATTACAACTTTCCTTGTCACATTTGTTAACAGAATCCCTGCCATTGTTAACTTAGTCACACAATTGTTGAGTGAATCTGGCTTTCCCATCAGCTTTGCTTGTCAAAAGTTGCAACACGTGATCACATGACCCAGGACACTACAACTTTCATAAATTTGATCCAATTGTCAAGCATCCAAACATGAATCATGTGACCATGGGAATGTTCCAATGGTCATAAAGTGTGAAAAATGGTCATAAGTCACTTTTTTCAGTACTGTTGTAACTTTATTTTTTTAAAAAAATCTTTATTTAATTTCAACATATAAAAATAGAAAGGAAAGAAAAACAATTTAAACAAACAGAACGTACAAATTAAAAAGAAAGAAAGAAAGAAGAATAACATATAAAACATATTCAGTTTCAGTGGCGTTCTATATATATAGGCACATAGATAGTTATTTGTTTATTATCAATTAATATTTTATTTCACTACATACATATATTTATTGGTTATATAGAAGATATAATTTGTCAACCATATTGTTGACTATCACTATCAAGCAACCTAATATTGAGTATTTGTATCTAGTGTGTTTGTTTTCTTTAGTTCTGTATATTGTATTGTATTCATTTTGGATATTTCTGAGAAGATAGGGATTCATTTTTAGAGGTTTTATGTTCCATCAATTTATAGTGCAGTGTTTCTATATTTCCATACACAGCACTGTTGTAACTTTAAATGGTCACTAATCAAACTGTTGTAAGTAGGGGGCTGCTTGTATAAACAGGTTGCCAGCCTAATGGGGAAAAAGACAGGTACAAAAGTGCTTAACAACCCAATTAATTATTGAGAACCATCAATAGAAGAATCCCATTGTCTTTTAAAAACTTTTCCAATGTCTCATATGGGATCTTAGGTACATACTTAAGGGCATTACTTACACTACTTCTTTTAGAACAATCTCAGAATCTTTTTGTAATGGTTAATGTTTATTAATTTATTAGGGTTAATGTTTTCCCATAAAACAAACAACAAACCCATAATGATACCTTAATAATACATTTGTACATCAGTGTCCCAGTTGCTCCAGCACTTGCCAGTCCCTGGAAGCTAGTAATCAGTACCAGGATCTGAATTTATTTCAGGATAACAGGTGAATGCTAGTTTTTAAAACCCTGGAGAAAAGCCAAACATTTCTTATTGAAGGCTTTTTGTTCACAGCCACAGCACATTCTGCTGTAAAAAACTCTTGGCAGTCAGTCTGGATGATTAACCCCAGGCTATGATTAGGTTTACAAAGCTCCCTAATCTAAAACCAAACAAGCTACAGGATGGCTAAGCGCAAGGTGCAAATCCCATCACAAAATGAAATGAGTAGAGCAAAGGGACTTGAGATCTGCCTTTAGAGGAAAACATGGAAATAATGCATAACATTCTGCCAGCAAAGAAAGTCACTGTTTGTTCAAGATACAGATACTGTATAGACTTATCTTCAATTCCTTTTAAGCCTTTAACTTCCTTCAATTTCTTCCTTCAAAGCAAATATCCAATCACCAAAAGTTTTTAACCCTCAAGAGGTAACTATAATTGCCTCCCTTAATTATGGATTTTTACATAATGTCTCAGAGTGGTCAGATGCATTTCTCTAAGCACAGACACAACTTCTAGCCAATTTGCAGAGAAGAACATCCCACCTGTTTACATAAGTATGGCCAGATCAGTAATGGGCACAATCCATCTTCCATCCCAGTCAGACTTAAATAAATCCTAATAGCAGATTAGCAGAGAACATATATCTCCTCCAGAGTCTTCATTAAACAAAAGCTTTCAGAGGCGTTCCCCAGCTGCTGGGAAGCCATTTAAAGATGGCGTTTTAAGAGCAAAGAACAAAAATGCTGGTGTTGCTGAATTTTTTTATACTGTATTTGTTGTTCTCAAGTATGAAAACATCTGGCTGATACTTTAAAGATGCATTCAACAGCTGGGCCAGGCCTTTTCAAAATATACAAATGCAGGGACCCATATGTATGACGTACTATATTATGTAGATTCATACATTTTTCTGAATCTTTTTCCAGAAAAAAAAAATAAAATTAATAATTGCCCAATATAGAAGCTGGAAAAAAGGAAATAACTGTTTCCTATTCCATAGTGAACCAGAGAGAAATCATTCTATTGTTTGAATTAGGCCAGTTATGGTATCCATAGTTAGGGTATACGAGCCATGGTTTAACATAATGGGTGAATTCTCTTGCTGCGCTGCTCCAGCTATACATTGCAGTAGTTCACAATTATCACTGTGGTAAATTACAGTTAACAAAACCATAGTTTATGTTTACAATGAAGATTAGCTTTTTTAAAATATGTAGAAACAGCCCAATAGTTAAACTAGAGGTTTAAACATCACAGCTTCTATCTTTTCTTCTTTTTAATAAAGTTAATATTCAATGATTCCTATTTATACAGAAAAGCAATGAATCAACCTAGGAAATCAAAACATCATTAGCTTAAGGTATTTATAAATCTCACTATTTTAAATGGGTTGAAAATTTTTGGCACTGATGGAGCAGTACAATCATTTGGTCTCTCCTCTTACAGTCTATACCTGTGATGGTGAACCTATTGCACGCGTGTCGAGCCCTCTCTATGGGCATGTGAGCCATTAGCCTAGCTCAGTTCCACCACACATGTGCATGCGCCTCCTGCCAGCCAGCTGATTTTTGGCCTGTGCCTGGACTTCCGGGAGGAAGATTTTTGCTCTCCCCAGACGCCAGAGCCTCCAGAAGGACTAAAATGGCCTCTCCTGGGCTCCAGAGGGGGCGGGGTAGTGCAGGGAGGTTATACGTGCATGCACGGTGAGGCTGGGGAACAGTGCGGGGATAGCACGCGCACTGCATTATCAGTGTCAGCACACACACAGGTGTGCGTTGTCACACGTGCACATGATTTTGGCACACAATAATAAAAAAGTTAGCCATCACTAGTCTATGCTGTCACTTTTGGTCCAATTACTATAGAATATCATTGATACTAAAAAATATACCAAAAGAAATTATGTAAAAAACAGACATAGAACCGGGAGAGTTTTTTTTAACACAAAATGTGTTTTACTGAAATCAGTATGAAAATTAAAACCAAAACCAAATCAGTTTCAGTCTTCTGATTAATGTAACTACCGGTATTAGTCTCAAAACCAAGAATGACACATAACAATTCTTCCGAGTTCTTTATTGTTTCATACCGATAGGCAAAATCTTGCCAGAGTGAGGACTTTGTTATCTATATCTACAATAAACTCTGTGAAGGGCTGTCTTCACCTTTTTTCCTTACATATAATATATGGGTAAGTGGCCACTTACTATTTCGAAATGCACCCCCTCCCTCCTGGGCATGCATCTATCTCACCACTACATTCTATCACTATAACATATGTACATGAAAAAAAGAGGTGTTTCAATGGAATAGTTGTGTTCTTTTTTTTAACCTATTGGGCATCCCACAGGTAAATAAGCAATCAAATTTAATACCCTTATTCCCTGGAACAACAACTGAATACATCAGTATCCAATTTAACCTTTCCCCCCACTCCAAAGAATGTTCCTCACCTTCCTCCCAAAAGATTGTTTCAAATTCTATAAGCAAACTTGGAAGGTGATTGATGAAAAGAACATTAAAAGACTTTCCATAGATGTTATATTCTGGATTGTGGCTCTCCTCTTCACATTTTTAAGAAGAACTGGAATATTTGAGAAAGAAAGGAACTTTACCTTATTACATTTCAGCCCATTTTTCACTTTAAAAGGAGAGAATGAAAACTGAATCTGAAAGAAATTAAGGAAAGATTGTCCTGTGAAGTTGCCTTAGTCATAAAAATAAAAGGATTTGGTTAACACTGCCTTCTATCTGTAAGATTCACATTTCCTACTGTATATTTTTTCCCATACAAATCTATTAAAGGAGGAAAGAGTTAGAAAAACTTTTCAACATAGAGCAATCTGTCTGTAAAATTCCATGCCAGTCCATTTTTATTCCCCAGCCTCCCACAAAACCAGCTGGATGGTGGCCTGCTGTCATCTTCTTTTTGACCCTTCCTTTCCTTGACTGATAAAAATTGGCCTTCTTCAAACCATGGTAAGTTCCTGCTGACGTCAAAAGCATGTCTCATATGGTTTTCTTGGGAAAATACAGAAATTGTTTTATTTCAGAATGCTTTTGTTAAAACCTCCAATTTATTTTACAGCCCCGAGATTTAGTTTCTCATTGATGTACACAGCCTAACATTGCTTAGTTTAGCTTCTGGGTCTACCAAGAAGACCCAACCAAGTAACAAGAGAGTTCAGACCTGTTGTCAAATCCCTCTGGATCTTGGGATGAAAAAAAGAAGTCCTGCCATGCAAAAAGAAGACCAAAATTGATAATGTCCCTCACCATTCATGTTGTCTAATTCCTTTAAACCAAACTAAACCAAACCAAACCGGTGTCATGAAACCAGAAATAAATGGGCACAGTTGACAGTTTCTCAACTTACATACAGAACAGAGAACACACCAGCATTCCTTCTTCCTCCTATTTCCCTCATAACAGCAACTACTTTTACTGCCTAGGTTTGAAAAGTTGAAACCCCTTTAGAAAAGTAACAAACGTGAGAAAAACTATGAGTCTTATTTTTCAATTCATTCATTAATCTTTGCTAGATTACCATTGGTATATTACAGGTAGCTCTTGACCGACAACCATGTGTTTAAGCAATCATTCAAAGTTACAACAGCACTGAAAGAAGTGACCTACAACTGGACCATCACAACCATCACAACAGGCATATGATCCAAATTTGGGCACTTGGCAACCCCGAAGTTTTTACTATGACTGCAGTAGTGTCCCAGAGTCATGTGATCACCATTTGTAACTTTCCCAGCCAGCTTCCAATGAATAGTCAATGGAAGAAGCCAGATTCACTTATGATTTACTTAACAAGAACAGTAATTTGTTTAACAACCAAAGGGGTGGGTGGGAAAAGTAGTAATATTTGATACATGTTTAACTACTGTTGCTTAACAATGGAAATTCTGGTAAAATTGTAATCTAAATCAAGGACTGCTTTTAAGCCAACGCGAATGAATGATGGAACATTGGCTACTTATATAATTTCTGCTCTTTTAACAAACTGGTTATTTCAATTCTGGAGGGAAAATACTGATTGCTGATTGGCTAGAGCAGTGATGGTGAATCTTTTTTTCCTCGGGTGCAGAAAGAGCATGCACGCACACTTATGTGTATGTGCGAGTGCCCATACCCATAATTCAATGCCTGGGGAAGTCAAAAACAGCTTCCCCCACCCTCTGGAGGCTGGAAATGGCCTGCTATCCAACTTCTGGTGGGCCCAGTAGACTCGTGTTTCACCCTCCCCAGGGTCCAAAGGCTTCCCTGGAGCTGAGGGAGGGTAAAAAAAACACCCTGCCCCATCCCCCCAGGAGGCTCTCCGGAAACCAAAAAACACCCTCCCAGAGCCTCTCTGCAAGCCAAAAATCAGCTGGCCGACACACACATGCCTGTTTGGAGCTGAGCTAGGCAACGGCTTGTCTGCCAGCAGATATGGCTCTGTGTGCCACCTGTGCATCCGAGCCATAGGTTGGTCATCACTGGGCTAGTCTGTCTGGCAGCTCCCTATAAAATGGCTGACAGTCAGATAGAGACTTCTGTCTGCCTCTTCCATTCACCGTATTTAACAACAACAACAAAAATAATAATAATTTATTAGATTTGTATGCCGCCCCTCTCCGAAGACTCGGGGCAGCTCACAACACAATAGCAATACAATATAGATACAAATCTAATGTTAAAAATTGAAAAAACTAATTTAAAAATACATTATAAAAACTTATCTACTACACAGTCATACACACTCAGTCCAACTAAATAAAAAACATAATAAACATAATAAGGTCAGCAAAAAAGGAAGGGGGAGATAACCATACTTATATGAGTCACTGGGAGTAGGACAGCATATAAATTGACTATATTATTATTGTTAATATTAGTATGTAAAGCATAAAGCACATGAACAGTGATCCAAATGTAGCGATCATATCCAAGCTAGAATGAGAAACAGAAAACATTCTTTGCTGCTGGCTTGTCTGGATTTTTTGCACCCTACATATGGTAACAAGCGTGACAACTACAGAATAACGCCGGCTGACTCACCGGCCCCACGGCGATGTTGCTGAAGGGCCGGGCAGACTCGGACCCTTCAGATGGCGGCCGCCATCTTGTTTTCGGCCGAAATCTCGCGAGACGAGATTTCGGCCGGGAATGCCCTGCCCACGTGGCTGGGCATGACGTCGGGTCCGGGCGGGGCCTGCTGGCCCTATTTAAGGGGCAGCAGGCCGGGAAGCAGCCTTTTCGCCCGGACCTGGTTGCCTGAGCAGACACTTGTTTGGTGCTGCTCGGCCGCCATTTTGAGTCTCCCTCGTGTTGCGGCCGCCATTTTGTGGCCTGCCGAGGGGGCGAAGAGTGCTCTGCTGCCAATACTTATCTTCAAGACAACGTTTGAGGCCTTCTCCTTTCCCTCGAACGGTCTTCAGCGATCCCCCTCGGGCCCGAGGGGGACTGGTAACCTCCTCCCGGCTGGGAGGAGGGCGCGGTGGGGGGTGTTGGGTCTGGGCCCTGGTTTTGAGGGTTGGTGTTACCGGATTGCAGGCTTTTCAGGCCTGCCTGCGCAGGGAGGCTTGCTATCGGGATAATACATAAACCATAAATACAGTCAATTATATATAATTGCAAGGATTGTCCCTTGAAGGGGTTAAAGGGGTAGCAGGTGCTCTCGGGCCCTAAGTAGGGCCCTGTGGTTGGGGAGTTGGGCCTGCCACTCGTGCTGGGGGTTTCTCCTAGGAGGTTTTGTGTCTTATTGCATACAAAGGGAAGAAGGGTGATGGCTCCCAAGAAAAGGCCCGCCACTGCTCCTATGGCTCCGCCAGCGGCGCGCCCCAGGAGGGCTCTTAGGCCTTCTGCCCGGGCCCGGGCCAGCAGGGAGGGGGCTGCTGGGGTGGTCCCTGGACAGGGGGGGGTGGTCTCGTTGCCTCCTGCCCCTCAACCTGATGTTTCTCCTGCTTTGTCTTGGGCCAGGGTGTTGGAGAGGCTCGATGAGCTCGAGCAGTGGAGGAGCGGTGCGGTCCCCGGAGCGTCCAGCGATCAAGTGCCCGCGGCGTTGGGGAGAGAGCCGGCGGCGGCCCAGGCTGGGCAGCCGGCTCCGTTCGGACGGCAGGCCCCTGCAGGGCCGATGGCGGCTTTTCCGGGCCCCACACCATTGGGCCCCCCGTGGATGTCTTCAACCCCGTACGGGGCAGGTGAGGCTGCACCACACACCACATCCCTGTCTTTCCTTCCTCCCCCCGCCCCGGGTTTTCCCCCGGCGGGGGTCGGGAGTGGGTCCAGCCTTTTGGGGTCCCTCGCGGGCACCTGCGGGCAGGTGTGGGCTCCGCCGGTTCCTCCTCCAGGGCAGTCGGCGGCTGGCGCTGCTCCGCTGTCCGGGACGGGTCCTGCGGGGACATCTGCGGTGCCAGGGGCAGGGGGGTGGGTTCCTCCGGCCCCTCCTGTCATGCCCCCGCTCCCGGTTTTCCCCTACCCCCATGGGGCGGGTGTTTTTGGCGTGGCGGCCAACTCGGTGTGGGACCCCTTTGCTTGTATTAAAGCGGGGGCCATACCGTGCGGGCTTCCGTCCACCCCTCTAGGTTGCCACCTTCACCCGTCGGTCAAGGAGGCTATTTGGCGGGGCGAGTACGTGGATCTCTTTTCGCTTTTGAACCGTGAGGTTCCCAAGCAGGAGAAAGAGATTGTCCCGGGGGAGAAAACGAAGAAGACCAAGGTAACGAAATGCTTCAGCTCCTGGCTGTATGCCTTTCTTACCTATGGGTCGGTAGTGATCCAACGGCAGCCGGCTATGGCCTCTGCCATGTTTAAGTATATAGACTTAATTGCCAGGGCCCACTTTGAATATAAGGGCACCATCTGGCGCCATTATGATAAGGGTTTCCGCATGAGGATGTCTGTGGAGCCCAACTTGCCGTGGGATATGGTGGTCCCGGACCTGTGGTTCCGGGCCACGCATATGTCCGGGAAGGAAGGGTGTGAGCGCACGGATAGTGGGCACTTTATGGAGGAGGAGCCCGGCGCGGCTTCGCCGGCCAAGGCGACTCCTGGTGTGGCTGGCAAGGGGGCCTCGCCCGCTTGTCATGAGTTTGCTGCAAAAGGGGCGTGTTTTCGTCCCTTTTGTAAGTACAAGCATGCCTGCGGGAATTGTGGGGGGTCCCACGCGGCTTCAGTCTGTCCCCGCCCCAAGAAAGGGGCGGAGAAGAAGGGCGGGGGTCCAGGAAAACCTCCCCCACCAGCTGGAGGAAAAGGGGCCCAGCCCAATTAATGTTTCTGTGCTTGAGGGTTGGTTGATCGACTACCACCCTCGCCCGAGAGCCGAGTTGCTCTTGAGGGGCTTCTCCGAGGGATTTAGGATCCCTTATGTGGGTATTAGGAGGGCCTTCATGTCCGACAACCTCAGGTCGGTTGTCGGACATGAAGACATTGTACGGGCTAAGATTCGAAAGGAGGTGGCTGAGGGCAGGGTCCTTGGGCCCTTCCCGGAGCCGCCCTTTCCGAATCTTCGTGTGTCCCCCTTAGGTGTGGTCCCCAAAAAGGCGAGTGGTGAATTTAGGTTGATTCACCATTTGTCTTTTCCGAAAGGGGAGTCAGTGAATGACTTCATTCCTGACGAGCTTTGTTCCGTCCGGTACGCATCCTTTGATGCGGCCGTGGCTATGGTTAGGGAGTGTGGGGTGGGAGCCCTTATGGGTAAATGCGACATTAAGTCGGCATTTCGGCTCCTCCCCATTCACCCAGGCGACTTCGAGCTGCTGGGCTTCCATTTCGAAGGTGGGTTTTACGTGGATAGGGCATTGCCGATGGGCTGCTCTATTTCCTGCTCCCTCTTTGAGAGCTTTAGTACCTTCCTCGAGTGGGTGCTCAGGAGGCGGAGTGGCCTGGGGTCTGTCGTTCATTACCTTGATGATTTCTTGATGGCCGGGCCTGCGCAATCGGAGCAATGCTTTGCTTTGATGCGGGACTTCGAAGCCCTTTGTGCTCAATTGGGGGTGCCTTTAGCCTCCGAGAAGACCGAGGGCCCTGCCACCAGGATTACCTTCCTGGGTATTGAATTGGATTCAGTGGAGCAATCTTCCAGATTGCCCCTGGATAAGTTGATTAAAATCAGGTCCAAGCTTGAGGCGGTCCTGGGCTGCAGGAAGGTTACTCTTCGGCAGCTCCAGGAGTTGGCTGGGATTCTTAATTTTGCCTGTCGGGTAGTGGTGCCTGGTAGGGCTTTTTCTCGCCGGTTGTATGATGCGATGAAGGGGCTAAGTTTGCCCCACCATCGTACCCGCTTATGTGCAGGGGTCAGGGCTGACCTCTGCGTGTGGCGGGAGTTTTTGGAACGTTTTAACGGGTTGTCGTTTTGGCGGCAGGAGCTTCTTTTGGAAGCGGAGCTGCAGCTGTGTTCCGACGCCGCAGGGACTTGCGGTTTTGGGGTAGTGTTAGGTGACCAGTGGTGCTGGTCGGCGTGGCCTCCGGAATGGAGTGCCTGTTCATTGGTTAAGGACTTAACTTTTTTGGAGCTTTTCCCCTTAATAGTGGCCTTAGAGCTCTGGGGGGAGCAGTTCAGGGATAAGACTGTGCATTTTTGGTGTGACAATCTAGCGGTTGTCCATGTCGTGAACGCCCTGTCCTCTAAGAGTGATAGGGTGATGCGGCTTGTCCGCCATTTTGTGCACAGGTCCTTGTCTTTGAACGCCTTGTTTTTGGCTAGGCACGTCCCTGGTTTAGATAACGGGGTGGCTGACGCCTTGTCCCGTGGTCAGTTGTCCAGGTTTCGGACCCTGGCCCCGTGGGCCCGAGAGTCGCCGGAGGTGTTTCCAGCCCACCTGTGGAGCCTGGGCGGGCTCTCGAGAGCTGGAGAGACGAGGCCTCCAGGGCGATCGCCTTATCGGTAGCTCCTAGTACCCTGCGAGCTTATCAGCGTGCAGGTAAGGAGTTTGGGGATTTCAGGCTGGGTAAGGGTTACCCCCATTGCTGGCCTGCCCCGGTTGAGCACCTAGCTGAATTCTGTGTCCTGCTGAAGGGGCGTGGCCTTTCAGTGAGGACTATCAGGGCTAGGTTAGCCGGCCTCGCCTTTCTGTCCAAGGCGGGGGGGTTTGGTGATTTTACGGGTGATTTTCGCATCCGGAGGATGCTGGAAGGTTGGGTGAGGGAGCGACAGGGGTTTCCCTCTGACACTCGTCGGGCCCTGACGGTTCAGCAGCTGTCTCTGATTAATCAGACATTTGGCAGTCTGTGTGCCTCTCCTTACGAGGCTCGGCTGTTCAGGGCAGCGACTTGCGTTATGTTTTTCGGGGCCCTCAGGGTCAGCGAGGCAATGGCCTCCTCGCAGTCTGACTTGTCGCTCCGCGCCTTCCAGCTCGCTGATCTGACCTTTAGACAGGGGGGTGTCTCTCTTTTGGTGAGACACTCCAAGACAGATCAGTTGCACAGAGGGGTTAGACTTGAACTTAGCGCAGCCACCGATAAGTCTGTTTGCCCGGTGGCTGCTTTGCAGCAATTTTGTGTCTTGCGCGGGTCAGGGCGTGGGTACCTTTTTATACACCAGGATGGTTCCCCCCTGACCCGGTATCAATTCTGGGCGATAGTGTTTAAGGCTATGTCTCAGGTAGGCATGGATCCCGCCGGCTATGGAACGCATTCGTTCCGTATCGGCGCCGCCACTAGCGCGGCACTTTCTGGTCTCCCGGCCCAACGGATTCAGGAGATCGGCCGCTGGCGGTCAGCGGCATATTTGGGTTATGTTAGGCCCGCTGAGGATCCGGGGCAGGGTTTAGGCTAGGTAACCTCTCTGTGTGTGTCCTCTTCCAGGTTCCCAGTCCAGGCAGAAACCGACGGCGCTGCTGTGTGGCCACAGCATGGTCTTCTGGGCCGGCCGCTCGGCAGCCAGAAGTGCCATCGGGACCCAGCTGTCGTTGGGACGGTGGGTCAATGTTGTTTGGATGGGCCGGAGGGGTATGCGGTGGGAGGGCCTCCTACCGACGCTGCTGGGTACGCAGCATCTCAGGGCGGTACCCGGCGCTGCTGGGCGGGCGGCTACCCAGGGTCGCGCCCAGATGGGACTGGGTGGTCGGCAGCCCATAGCCGCACCCAGATGGCTGGTCTTGCACCTCGGTGGCAATGACCTATGCCTGCTTGGCGGTCTACCGTTGATCGTCCAGGCGCGCGAAGACCTGCGGCGGCTTCGCACGTTATGGCCCACCACGCAAGTGGTGTGGTCAGAGATCCTCCCACGGATCGTTTGGAGGGACGCCATTTCCCTTAGGGCCATCCACCGGGTTAGACGTAGGGTGAATAAGGCCGTGGGAAAAACTGTCAAAGAATTAGGGGGGATTGTAGTTGCCCATCCCCTCATCACTATAGATCGGCCGTGGCTTTACCGGGCCGATGGCGTTCACCTGTCAGAACAGGGGAACGCCATTTTCTTACAGGACCTGCAGAGGTCTCTGCGTGAGCTGGCGCAGATAGAGGGGGGAGTCGGGGGGCCAAGATAGAGATCTGACCCCCGCTCCGTGGCAGGTTAGGGGCGGAAATCTGGGTGGTTTCAGCAACTGCGCGTTCTCCCTTGGGCATCTTTGGGGATGATTGACAGGTTCTCTCCAAGACCATGGTGGGTGCTACCTGCGCACTTGGGGGGAACCTGTCTTTGGGTCCCGCTATTGAAGTCCCAGGGTAGGGGTGAGCCGGCGGGACCCCCCTCATGCGAGTGTATGGCAGGGTCTCAGGTGAGGGAGAGGTCCCTCACCTGGACCAGCATCGATTACGCCCATAGTTGCCCAGGAATGTTGACCTTTTACGTCATTTCCGCCCCGGAAGTGTTTGTTTGACCCTGCAGGTCCATTTGGTTCCGGGTCATAGTTAAGTATGTTGATTATGCAAATTTATGCTAATTCACGCTAATTTAATTAATAAATTATGCAAATTTATTATAATAAAAATGACCCAGGTTTAAATCCAGCTCTTGTGTCCGAGTCGTTACTCCGTCTCTTCTGCAATAACGCCGGCTGACTCACCGGCCCCACGGCGATGTTGCTGAAGGGCCGGGCAGACTCGGACCCTTCAGATGGCGGCCGCCATCTTGTTTTCGGCCGAAATCTCGCGAGACGAGATTTCGGCCGGGAATGCCCTGCCCACGTGGCTGGGCATGACGTCGGGTCCGGGCGGGGCCTGCTGGCCCTATTTAAGGGGCAGCAGGCCGGGAAGCAGCCTTTTCGCCCGGACCTGGTTGCCTGAGCAGACACCCACCCGCCCTTCCCTATTTTGCAGTGTGCCTCGGGGTCGCCTGCGGGGGCCGAATGGGAATTTTTTGCAGCCTCGCCCATTAGGCCAGGCTGTTTTTTCGCCCATTCCACACTGGGGAGATGGATGTGCGGTTAGGGGGTGTATGCATTTAATTAGGTTAATTGGCTTACCTCTGGTCATTGGGTAGGCAGGTTAGGGGCGGAAATCTGGGTGGTTTCAGCAACTGCGCGTTCTCCCTTGGGCATCTTTGGGGATGATTGACAGGTTCTCTCCAAGACCATGGTGGGTGCTACCTGCGCACTTGGGGGGAACCTGTCTTTGGGTCCCGCTATTGAAGTCCCAGGGTAGGGGTGAGCCGGCGGGACCCCCCTCATGCGAGTGTATGGCAGGGTCTCAGGTGAGGGAGAGGTCCCTCACCTGGACCAGCATCGATTACGCCCATAGTTGCCCAGGAATGTTGACCTTTTACGTCATTTCCGCCCCGGAAGTGTTTGTTTGACCCTGCAGGTCCATTTGGTTCCGGGTCATAGTTAAGTATGTTGATTATGCAAATTTATGCTAATTCATGCTAATTTAATTAATAAATTATGCAAATTTATTATAATAAAAATGACCCAAGTTTAAATCCAGCTCTTGTGTCCGAGTCGTTACTCCGTCTCTTCTGCAATAAGATAGCACATTGTTCAATGGAATATTTTCTGAGTGCTTTCCCCTTTCAGTAAACTTACTTCTGGTTTCAGAATTTCCTCTTTAGCCCTGTTTTTTCAATGTCCTATTACAACCTGGGTTGGATTCCATGAGCCAGGGCCTTCTATTGAGGCCATGGTTAATAAATGACTAAAATGAAGAATATACATCAATAAAAAATAATATTTGTTTTGTGGCTCAGTGTTGAAATGAGGGGTCCTTGGTGCTCACCGGTGCTAACACTGATGATGTTACCTAGTTTGCGTAATGAAATGCCTGCAAGAAAATAACCAAGCTGAGAGATCATCAGAACATATCTCATATCCAGGTCAATAATAGTCGAGGTTCACATGAGAAGGTGACAAATATTTGTTCATTTTAGAAAGATAATATTCATTTTAATCTGTTTTAAATAAACTTGTCACAACAGTAACAGCCCCAAATATTTAAGTCCTGTTTATTGGAAAGTGGGGGGAAACACATACACAATGTATAATTCCTCATCTAAGAGCTAATCAATTATAATAATGAGCATACAATAAGAATGCAAATGTTTACCTTTCCATGCATTGAAAAAGTGCAAAAAGAAAACACATAGCAACACAGATGTTCAGAGTACAGATATAAGTAGACAAATTACAATTTCTAGAGATAATCAAATGAATGAGATTTTTTCAGTTAAACTTTTATTATAAAAGCCATTTTATAATAAAAGCCATTCTCTAAATCTAGTTCCAAGCAGTTGGACTACAGTTCCTGTCCTGGGGACTATAAATACAGTATGCTAATAAATTATGACCAAAGTGCAAAATTGTTAGAAAAGGGACTCTTTCTCAGAGCTGATCTCATTCTTTTTTTAAAAAATCACTCCCTAGAAAACAAAGAAAATAATATTTGCTAATTGTACCAGACTATGAAACGGCTGAAGATTATTCTAAGATATACCACTTCCTGGATCAAAAGCTCTAAACAGTTTCACATCAGGGAAAGGACACATCCTGACGTAAGCATCTAAAAGAAAGAGGAAGTGCTAAAGGCCAAGAAATGTACTTTAGACTCACTGGACATTTAACACTTAGCTCCACTCAATTGCTGTAAAGGCTCAGATGTTCCAAATTAGACTTTCTAAGGGTATGACGGCAGGAAATGCTTTCAATGTTTATTTATTATTAGAATTCTTATTCACTTTATATCCAATTGTTTTCTCTGTGCAGCTGCCCCATCATCTTATCTTCTCTGTGTCCCATCTTAATTATCTTTATATTGCTAAACCAATCAACAAAAGGTATAGCTACACAGTTCAATATTAAATGATTAACATGTGCTCTAGATTGATAAATATAACATTGAAAAAACTGGGCGAGGGAAGTAAAATGTTATTAACGGAACAAAACAGTGACCATATGGTTTGCAAGCCTTCTTCCTTGTTGAAAAAAAGATATTGACAAATTAGAGATACTGTACCAATATTCTATTGCTACAAACTTTCTTGTGTTGAACTTTTTTGGTCAACTCAGATGTGGATAACAGAATTTAGAAAATCACTGGAAGTAGAATTTTCTATATGCCATTTCTGAAATTCATTGCCTGGATTTTTATAGCACACATCTGCAGGTCTAGCCAACCTCTATGTTCCTCCAAGTCTACAATGATCTCTTAATACATTAAAATCACTGTGGATGTAGCCAAAAATAACATATGCAGTCCTAATATGCAGCAGATGATACAAAATCACCTGAACCTTCTTTTTTAATGAGTCTGGTGGGAAAAAATGGAGCAGAATAAATACAGTATGTGCATAGTCATGGGGTTTTCTTCCATGGATTTTTATGGATCCATATGTGAGATTGGCATGTGCAGAGAGGGCTCAATTAGTGTTTGTATGTGAGAAGCTTAACTTTGCAGGCAATTTAAATGAGCAGTTATTAAGTCAATGCAAACATTTAGCGGAGAGGAAAAAAATCCCAAGATTGGTTTTAGCTGGCATCGGGAAACCTAAATTGACAAGCCAGGGTGGTTGGGCATTCTACTGGGTTTCATTTTATTTACTTATTTCATTAAATTTCTATATCAACTTTATTACTTTATAAGTAACTCAAAGTGGCAGACATATTTATTTCTTTTATTAATTGTATATATTTGTCAAGTACATATTGGTAGTGTACAAAGAAATAACACTGTTTATATATATGATATTGATACTAATAAGAGAGAAACTTAGGACAGGAGACTCTGTTACAAGTAGAGGAGTAGAGGACTCTTCTCTTAAAGTATCTCTGGATGCTTTCTAATGAAATGCGGTGTGGGTTCCAGACAGATGAGCTGTATTCAAGGATTGGTCTGGCAAAAGTTTTGTATGCTATGTAGGATTAGGTTAACAACTCTTGAAGCTTTTTTTGCGATGTTGTTGCAGTGGGCTTCGGTACTTAGGTCATTTGATATCAGTATTACCAAGGTCTTTTATGGAGTTGGGGTTGTCTAATATTTCTTCTTCCTCCTATTTTTCCCACAAGAACAACTCTGTGCAGTGTATTGGGCCGAGAGAGAATGATTGGCCCAAACTCACCCTGATAGCATTCAGGACTAGGTCAAGACTAGAACTGACAGATCCTGGTTTCTAGGTCAGCACTTTACCAATACACCATTTTCAGAACTGTTCAGTCAAACTTTTCAACCCTTCAGGTGTATTCTTACAATTTCTTAAGAAAATAAACAGTAATTTAAGAGACATATAATTAGTATGGACAAATCCTGCCACATTACAGCAGTTTAAGGAGATACAATTTTTGAAGGCACTTCCAAATTGGCTTAGCTTTGTCTTTGTTAAGACCATTCTTAACAATATTTTGGTGCACATAGTATATTTTCAAGATAGGTTTACAGCTGAACCTGGCTGAAGTATTACTTTAAATGTTGCTTACTAATTGGTTTTGGTTATTCCATGTAATGGTTTTGCCTGCCATTAAAGCAAATCCCAACTAAAAAGAATCAGCAAATTTTCAAAGCTACCTTTATTTATTTGTTTGTTTGTTTGTTTATTCACTTACTTACTTACTTACTTACTTACTTACTTACTTACTTACTTACTTACTTACTTACTTACTTATTTGATTTTTATGCCGCCTTTCTCCTTAGACTCAGGGCAGCTTACAACATGTTAGCAATAGCACTTTTTAACAAAGCCAGCATATTGCCCCCACAATCCGGGTCCTCAGAAGCCAACAGACGCAATGCAATTGAATTAGTTGCAGAAAAAAGATCAGATGATTTATGAGAAACCAAATTGCCCATTTGCTCATTAAGGCATCACATACAACAGTCAACTTATTGAACAAGTCATAATGTCATACGCATGCTATTAGTTCTGCAAATACTTGTGCCAACTTAGTGAAAGCTTTGGCTGTTTGATTTGTCTAATCTGCTAAAATTATCTGATTCAGACAATGAAAAGGATTTCAGTACAGTTGTGATCACTGGCTCCAAAGTGGCACAACAGGACAAAGAAAACGTTGCCTTTTTAAATATAAAATAAAAGGAAAAGAAGAAGGAATGGGGCTTTGATGACCAAACATACCAACTATTTTCAAAACGAGCTCATTTGTTACAGTTATACATGCACATAAGATATTTGTCTGAATCAAAATGGACATTCAGGCTGCCTCAATTCTTTGATGGTCAATTATCCATCTCAAAATTCAAGATATTCAAACTGATTTAAAATCAGGAGGGCCAGTTTGGTATAGTGCTTAAGGTGCTGTTCTAGAAATTAGGAACCTGTGAATTCGTAGTCCTGCCTTAATCATGAATAATGGGTGGGATGTCTTTGGGTCAGACACTCTCTGTCAGCACAATCCTCCTCAAAATCCTGCTAACTACAGGTAGTCCTTGATTTACGACAGTTTGCTTAATGATCGTTCAAAGTTACAACAGTACTGGAAAATGTGACTCGTGACTGTTTTTCACAGTTATGACCTTTGCAACATGGATGGATTCCCATTACCGCTGCTACTGGTGCATTGCGTGCACAGTTTCGGTTAGCTGGCATGCATGTCCCAGCGTGTTTTGCCTTCTTCCCATGCACAGGAAACAAAATCTTGGAAATGAAATCTCACATGTGTGAGATTTTGATGACTTTTTTTACTTCTGTCTATGTGCAGAAGCAAAAAAAAAAAACTTGCTGAAATCTTACATACACGTTCCCTTATGTGATTTTGCTTTTTGCGCATGCGCAGAAGCAAAACTATGCTGGGACGCAATGCATGTGTGTGCAAGATAGCTGAAGCTATGCACACAGCGCAACAATCGCTACCAGTGTACCATCCTTTACTGCAGTGTTTCCCAACTTTGGCAACTTGAAGATATTTGGACTTCAACTCCCAGAATTCCCCAGCCGGCTGGGGAATTCTGGGAGTTGAAGTCCAGATATTTTCAAGTTGCCAAGGTTGGGAAACAATGCTTTACTAACCGGTAGCAACCTACTACTACTTTGCAGCATCCCCATGACTATGTGATCAAAATTCATACCAGCGATTAATGTAAAGACTATTGTAATGTTTTAATATTAGATGGAGAAAAGCTATATTTTAAGAGGTTTTTGAATATATACGATATTATATGTTTCCACAGTCCTTTTGTGAAAGAAAGAGATATAAGAGCCTGCATTGAATGATTACAAAGAAAAAAGAAAAAATTGTATATGTCTGATAATAAACTTGATTTTGTGTTGGAAACTATGAATTGTTTTGCAGGAGAGCCGGAGTAACGACATGGACACAAGAGCTGGATTTAAAACTGTGTCATTTTTATTAAAATAAATTTGCATAATTTATTTAAATAAATTAGCAATTAGCATAATTAACTATAACCCTAACAAGGACCCGCAGGGTCAAACAATTGCTTCCGAGGCTGAAAATGATGTAGAATAAACTTCCGGGGCAACTTATGGGCGTAGCTCCATGCTAATCCAGGTGAGGGACCACTCCCTCACCTGAGATCTTGCCATGCACTTGCATGTGGGAGGTCCCGCCGGCTAACCCCTACAAGGGGAATTAAATGGGCGGGACCCAAAGACAGGTTCCCCCCAACTGCTCAGGTCGCCAATACCACAAGCCTTTGGAGAGAACCTGTCAATCATCCCCAAAGATGCCCAATGGAGAACACGCAGTTGCTAAACCACCACCCAGTTTTCCGCCCCTAACCTGCCTACCCAAATGACCAAAGGTAAGCCAATTAACCTAAACAGGTGCAAGCACCCCCTAACCTCTTATCCGTCTCCACAGTATGGAATAGGTGAAAAAACGGTCATGGCCAAGTGCCCAGACCGCCAAAAATTCCTATTCGGCCCCCTAGGGCGACCCCCAGTGGCACACTGCAAGATAGGGAGGGCGCGTGGGTGTTTGCCTCCATGACGAGTCTGGGCGAAAAGGACGAATTCCGAGCCTGCCATCCCTTTTATAGGGCTGGCAGGCTCCGCCCGAACACGTCATTGGTCAGGCCACCCTGACCGAGATCTCGTCCGCATGTCTAAAATGGCGGCTTCGTGTCCCCTGCAAAATGTGCCGGGGGATGAAGACCACCGGCGGTATTTTATTCTATGCTGGAGAAAAAAAATGAGGTAAAATTCAGGTGCTTGGCAACTGGTTCATATTTAGACCATTACTGTGTCCTGGGGTCATGGGATCACCTTGTGTGACCCTCTAACTAGCAAAGTCAATGGGGAAGCCAGATTCACTTAACAACAGGTTTACTAAATTATCAACTGCAGTGATTCGCTTAACCATGGCAAGAAAAGTCATAAAATGGGGCAAAACTCACTTAACAAATGTTTCACTTAACAACATAAATTTTGGGCTCGTTTGTGGTCATAAGTCAAGGACTAATTAACATAAAAGAATAATACAAATACAGTGGTACCTCTACTTAAGAACTTAATTCGTTCCATGACGAATGTTCTTAAGTAGAAAAGTTTGTAAGTAGAAGCAATTTGTCCCATAGGAATCAATGTAAAAGCAAATAATGCAAATCCATTAGGAAAGAAATAAAAGCTTGAAATTTGGGTGGGAGGAGGAGGAGGAGGGGGAAGAAGAGGAGGAGGACAGTCGCTTCCCAGAGTGAAGGGAGCACTGGTTTATTCCCTCTCCAAGTGCCCAGAGAAAGGAAAATGCTTTGTTCACTCACTAAAAGGCTCCTCTGGCAGCCCAGAAAAGCCTGAGATGGCCGGGATTAAAGGGGGAATGGCAGGAAACTGGCCGGGCCTTGTGCCGGTCTCAAATTTCCTGGGAACTTTTTCCGGGCTCGGGTTCTTAAGTAGAAAATAATTCTTAAGAGGCAAAAAAATCTTGAACACCCGGTTCTTATCTAGAAAAGTTTTTAAGTAGAGACGTTCTTAAGTAGAGGTACCACTGTAACTTAATTTCCTGAATCAGATCTAAAGAAACAACATCAATCAAAAGTTGGAGGAAACTCAGTCTCCAAGGAGTTTCTACTGCTGTGCTGAACATATAATCCTAGTTGTGAAAGGTTTATTTTCCCCTTTAATTCTTAAAATTGCATCAATTGTGGCTGGTTTTGAACAAACGTCACATGTAGAGCTTTTGTAATCACAGTTTTGGACATGAAATTATAATATCAAATAGTCTTAGATGTTTGGCAGCAGGGATGAAATGTAAACTCTGGTTTAAAAGCATTCTGAAAAGCAGATAAATGATTTTTATTTTTACTTGAAAGGACCTCCCTTTGCTTGTGGCGCCGCTGCGGCGTCCTTTTTCGTAAAAATAAAAATAAATAAAAATAAAACATCCATAAAAATAAAAAACGATGGGATTCCGGGGGTGGAGCTTTGGCGCCACGGACCATTCTCTTCTCAGCAGATGACAGCCAGGCGGTGGCTTTCGCGGTGTTCGGTATGAACGCCAAACTGAGCACAATTTTTTTTAAAAAAAATCGGGTTTGGGTTCGGTATGCCGAACACCACAAAATTCGGTACAGACCCGAATTGTGCGGGTGCGGTTTGCCCAACACTAGTCACATTATTTGAATAGCCACAAAAAGGACAAATGATACACAGCATTATTTGTTGAGGAGCACAGTAACATTTTAAGATTTTGTACTGAACCCTCAAGGTTCAGTATAATAACAGATGAGGCAAATAGCTCAATTTTCTTAAAATAGCTACAAAAGTTCAGTTCTAGATAATGATTAAAATGATTAAAGCAGTTTTGGGTAAAAACATAATTATTTCCCAGTTTAAAAGTAATTAAGGGTCATACTAAGGTACTAGAGAAGGAAGAACAAAAAAACTATTAAGTGTTCAATAAATAGCGCATAAACTTACTACCCCCACTGCGTTTCTCTCTCTCCCCCCCCCCCATGGGGCAGCAGCCCATTACTGAAAACATCTATCTACTAACCCCCATTGGAGAAAAGTGGTAGATGATCCATAATCTTCAAGGAAGTGATCTTCATTTTAAGGTGGATTGATTCAGATTAATCATAGTAAAAATCAGTCATTTTGTTCAAGAGAATCAGTCAGTTCTAAATTGTCACAATATTTTTTCCCTGAGTTTCCTTATAACCAATAGAATCTGTTTTCCTCTTATCCCTCTGTCAGCATTCCACACAGGAACTGTGTCAGCATGTCTCTTCCACACACATGGAACAAGAAAAACTCCCGTTATTTGTAATGTCCTGGTACTACAAATAAACCCTGGGTAAAGGAAGGAAGTGAAGTTTCTCAATAGAGATCCATAAAAAATCACAGTACCAGTGGTGGGTTGCTCCTGGTTCGGCCCCGTTGTAAGGCTCAGTCACCCACCCAGGACATTTCTGCACATACGCAGAAAGATGTGTGTGAACCACTAGTAAAGGATTTTAGAACCCACTACTGTACAGTACATCTAGAGTGGATTGGACTCTCCCACAAAGAGTTTACTGTTATAAATACTGTAAACAAAGCACAGGAAATTCTTTGCTTTCAGTCTGTTGCCAAGAAAACTGCATGGATAGTTTCTGTTGAAGGAGATTTTTACTTTGCTTCTATTGATCATACGGAAGAGATTTATACAAACTGACTACAGAAACATATGGCACTTAAAAGTGAGATGTATTGTGCTGCGGTATTCCTATTAAAGATTCTAGCCACTTGGGGAAACATTCTTTTTTCTAAGATATGTCATTCCAATGTTGTCCCTGGTTATTTTGTGTTGGTTTTTCTTTTTATTGAATTATGCTCAGAGGTTCACCCGAATCTGTAGCAACCCTCTGGTGATGTCACGGAACATAGAAACATAGAAGTCTGACGGCAGAAAAAGAGCTCATGGTCCATCTAGTCTGCCCTTATACTATTTCCTGTATTTTATCTTAGGATGGATATATGTTTATCCCAGGCATGTTTAAATTCAGTTACTCTGGATTTATCTACCACGCCTGCTGGAAGTTTGTTCCAAGGATCTACTACTCTTTCAGTAAAATAATATTTTCTCATGTTGCTTTTGATCTTTTCCCCAACTAACTTCAGATTGTGCCCCCTTGTTCTTGTGTTCACTTTCCTATTAAAAACACTTCCCTCCTGGACCTTATTTAACCCTTTAACATATTTAAATGTTTCAATCATGTTCCCCCTTTTCCTTCTGTCCTCCAGACTATACAGATTGAGTTCATTAACCAGTTCGATTGATGCCGGTCCATGGGTGCCGCCATCTCCTTTTTAGAATTTTTTATTTATTTTTATTTTTTCTGGATTTTCTTCTGTGCATGTGCAGAAGCCAAGTTTCCAGCACTGCGCATGTGTCACCATATTGTTTTTGGTTTTTATAAAAAAATGCCACTGCATGTTTTTTGCCATAGGGCACGCCCAAAAGGCATAGGAGGGAGCGAACCAGCAGCGAGGTAAGTTAGAACCCGCCCCTGGTTACGCTCCTGTGCTTTCTGATGTTATTCAGTCTTTGATGTTTTGTTCCCCACTCAAGTTAAGTGTGCTATAGTTTTTAAAAAATTCTTCTAAAGAATCTTTGCTTGAGTTAGCAACAGCACTAATATAAGGTAATGCTTCACAGTGCTTTACAGCCCTCTCTAAGTGGTTTAGAGAGTCAGCATATTGACCCCAACAAATTGGGTCCTCATTTTACCCATCTTGGAAGGATGGAAGGATGAGTCAACCTTGAGCCTGGTGAGATTTCAACTGTCAAATTGCAGGCAGCTAGCAATGTCAACAGAAGTAGCCTGCAGTATTGCACTCTAATCACTACGCTGCCATGGCTCAATAGTTGCTGCTTTATTTGTTTATTTATATCCTGCTTTTAGTATTTTTATAAATAACTCAAAACTGTGTATGTACCTAACATTCATGCCTCTCCCTATTTTCTCCACAACGATCCTGTGAGGTGGGTTGGGCTGAAACAGAATAAGTGGCCTAAAGTCACCAAGCCAGCTTTTTTAATTCTCCTTTTTGAAAACAGGTGGTACTGTTCTATAGCCAATGATCAGCAATTACAGAATTAGGTAATTAAGCACCAGATTTCAAGATAGGACAAGTAGAATAAATTAAACAATAAAAGGAGGAGTAAGTGCTTTTCAGCTATCATAAACTGGTATTTCGGTCACAATCCAATAAATAGAACTGGCTTCCATTCCAGAAGAGTTTTCAGGGAAAATGGTGATGAATATCAGGCATTTTTGCTAATTATAAAAAGTCCTTAGAGAGTTGGGACTAATTTTAACCTCTCTTCCAAAGCCTCTCACTGGTTGGGGTGGGGGGAGGGGAGGAACTGAATTTTTGCCTGGAGTGTTTGTGACAAAAGCTCTTCTTCCCATGTTAACTACAGTATTTCAAAAAAGACCTAACTTATCAAAAGAATTATATACTTACTTCTCCTGGCAATTACCTATTTTGAATTTTCCTAGAAGATTGAGAATTTATCAGCAGCATCAATGCTGCTGTGTAAGTGCTTTTCTACATTCTCCCTTGGGAAAATATTACAGAACAAAGCCTCCTTTAAATAAATATTATTTTGCTTGGTGCACAGGAAAACCCCTAGAAGACATCTTTTAGCACAGCAATTATAATGAAATAAAGTTTTTTTAAAAAATGTTTAAAGGCCTGGATTAGGGAGAGCTCTAATGGGGAAATGCATAACTCTTGATCCCCAGCCTTGCAGCCTCTTGTTATTATCCCCCCTCTTTCTCCAGACTTTACTAGCAGTGTTGACATAAATGAAATAGGTCAAAAGCAGTGTAGGAATCTATTGCTCCATATGAAACACACATCCCATCTAAAAACATTGCCATTGGTGTTGCCCTCCAAGTCAGAACATTATCAATTGATAAGAGGAGTGAACTGAAGAGTAAACAGTTCAGTACATGAATGGAAAAACATTTCACCTGGGAGTTGCCAACTCAGTCCTTAGCTGCTGTTTCTCAGCAACTCTTTGAGTTAGTTAATAATCAAGTGGCCAATTAGCAGTAGACAGGTGAAATAAATAAGTAGTCTCTCATCCCAGCTATATTATATATTATTGTATATCTTCAAAAAAAGAAAGGAGAAAACAGACCTAGGAAACTACGGACCAACAGGACAACATCAATGCTTGAGAAGATACTAGAAAAAATAATTCAAAGAAACAGATCTGTGAACATCTAGACACAAAGTAGCCAGCACATCTGTTTGTTCAAAACAGATCATGCCAAACCAATCTTATGTCATTATTTGACAAACTGACTAAATTAGTAGACCAGCTAATTGCTGTGAACATAGTGCAGTATATACAAAGTTCAGCAAGGCATTTGACAAAGTAAACCACAACTTATTTCTTGGCAAGCTAAAAAAATGTGGGATACACAGCATCACGACCAGATGGATTTGTAAGTGTCTGACACACAGCACTCAACAAGTAATTCTTAATTAACAAGTAATTCTACATTAAGTCTTCAGAGAGGGGTGGCATACAAATCTAATTATTATTATTATTATTATTATTATTATTATTATTATTATTATTATTATTATCTACAACAGTAGTAGGTTCTAAAACCCTTTATTACCAGTTCGCACATGCACTTGCTTGTACACATGACATTTCTGCACATGTGCAGAAACATCCTGAATGGGTGGACATAGCCTCCCTAACAGTTCTTAGAACCGAGCCGAACCAGGAGCAACCCACCGCTGGTCTACATGGAGGGAAGCAAGCAGTGGGATACTACAAGGTTCCGTCTTAGGCTCACCACTCTTCAATATCTTCATAAATGACTTGGTTGAGGGAATAGAATGGGAACTGGTCAAATTTGCAGATGTCAGGAATAGCCAATACCCCAGAAGACAAGCTCAGGATCCAAAAAGATCTTGACAGATTTAAACAATAGGCCCTATCTAACAAAATTAAATTTAATGTGGAAAAAAGCAAAGTTTTACACCTGGGCAGGAAAAACCAAAGGTACAAGTACAGATTAGGCAAAACCTGGCTCAAAAACAGTAAGTGAAAGGGACTCTAGCATTTTAGCGGATGATCACTTAAGCATGAGTCAGCAGTATGCTGCAGCAGCCAAAAAAGCTAATATAATCCTTGGTTGTATAAACAGAGGCATAGAATAAAAATCATGTGAAATATTAGTACCGCTTTACAAAGCCTTAGTAAGACCACACCTGAAATACTGCATTCAGTTTGGGTGACTACATTACAAGAAAGATGTTGAGACTTTGGGGGGGGGGGGAGTGCAAAGAACAGCAATTAAGATGATTAAAGGCCTGTAGATTAAAACATATGAAGAATGGTTGCAGGATTTATGTTTGGCTAGTCTAGAGAAAAAAAGGACTGGGAGAGACAGCACATGAGAGCATTATTCCAGTATTTGAGGGACTGCCACAAAGAAGAGGGGATCAATTTATTTTCCAAAGCACTAGAGGGGCAGGACAAGAAGGGGGATGGACTAGAAGACCTCCAAGGTCCCTTCCAGCTCTATTCTGATTGCTGGACATTTGTTATTTAAGGTGTTATAAATGGGATATTGTACATACTGGGGTGCAAAATGCCTCTCCTTCTGAAAAGAATTAAAAGAGTGTTGCTGATCATCTGCAGAATGCTTTTCCCTTACCATAAATTATAAATATACCAGGGTCACAAATCCATCTTGGCAATGCCTTCATTAAGCCAACTGGATTTTCACAATAGATTAGACTTTTTACAACCTGGGGTCCCTGTGCTCCCAGAGAGTAAAAGTTGGTATTTCAGGGGGTGCAACAAAGAGGGGCTTGTGTCCCTTAGTGATGAGTGACAATTACTTTTGCAAACATTAATCAAATATTTCCTAGGAGTGTGGAGGATTAGAACAATGTTGTTGGGAACCATTGCAATAGATGCAAGCCTTCGTTTTAGCAAAACTCTTCATCAAATAACAGACTTTTAAAACAAGGAAAACAAATGGAATGGGGGGGGGGCATAGTGATTGGTGCTTAAGTCTGTACAGCTGAGAGTCCTGTATGATTCAGATTAAGTAGAAATTGCCTGCAGCTCTACAGATTAAACTCTAAAGCTCACATGCTGATTTTCAATAAGCCATTGTTTTCTAATTTTTGATCTATCCTGTGCTTTTTGTATTTTTTGGCAAAGCTGTCAGTCTAGGAGCGAACAATTATATTCCAAAGCTATGCACAATTCATAATTTCCAAATTTCTCCCTTCATTCAATGGGATGACAGTCTCACATTCCATCAAGCCATTCTTTGCTCAGCTGTGGTTTTAAATAAACAATAACTGGATTCACATTATGCTGAGGCGAAACAAGCCACAGTTTGGTTTAGCCCACACAAATGTGTTTACATTCACATACATGCATTAAAGCCTTCCTTGGAGGCTTCCTTTGAAAAATGATATGATGAACACCTGTTGGTGGCTAACCTGCAGTTAAAATGTTCCCACTGGCTAGAATACAGCTTTAATTTAAGCACATCCTCTTTCTAGTCAACATTAACAATATTCAGGTATGCACAGACAGGAGGCATGATCACCGAACCCCCAACCTCATCCAGCACCCCAAAAGTAGGCAGTAGGCAGACTGTGGCAGAGATATAGATAGTCCTCGACTTATGACCACAATTGAGTCCTATATTTCCGTTGTTAAGCGAAAGGTGACTTTTGCCCCATTTTACAACTTTTCTTTCCATCTCTGCTAAGTGAAATATTGCAGTTGATAAGCGACTCTGGTTTTCCATTGACTTTGCTTGTCAGAAGGTCACAAAAGCTGATCAGATGACCTCGGGACACAGCAACGGTCATAAGTATGAACCAATTGCTAAGCATTTGAATTTTCGATTACAGGACGATGGGGGGAATGCTCGCAAAGGCCGCAACTTTGAAAAAAAGTGTGATAAGTCACATTTTTCAGGACCCTTTGAAGGGTCAGTAAACAAACTGTTGTTAAGTCGAGGACTACCTGTGTCCTGCTTCTACAAGGATATAGAATATGACTTCTGTATATACTGCTCCAAAAAATAAAGGGAACACTCAAATAACACAGCCTATATCTGAATGAATGAAATATTCTCGTTGAATATTTCATTTGCACAACTATTCCATTTGCACAACAGCATGTGAAATTGACTGCCAATCAGTGTTGCTTCCGGAGTGGACAGTTTGATTTCACAGAAGTTTGATTTACTTGAAGTTATATTTTGTTTTTTAAGTGTTCCCTTTATTTATTTTTTTGAGCAGTGTATATAAAATACGATTTCAGCAATAGAGGGACCAATGCCTGGAATGTACCACCTGTCTCTCTGGTTTCTTCCCCAAACCCCAAAAACTTTAACCTTAGACTGTTTACAGATGACCTCTCCCCATTTCTAAGAGGTCTGTAAGGGCCACCTGACTCTCTGGTTTCTTCCCCAAACCCCCAAAAACTTTAACCTTAAACTGCCTACAGTGGACCTCTCCCCATTTTTAAGAGGTCTGTAAGGGGTGTGCATAAGCGCACCACTGTGCCTACCGTCCCTGTCCTACTATCCTCTTTTATCCTTACTTTTTACTTAAGTTATGTTTATACAGATTACTACTATCCTATACATGTTTGACAGACAGACAGACAGACAAATAAATATAGGTTCCTTCACCGGCAAAGTCCACCCTTTCCAACAACTCCCAACTTGCTCTTCCCCCTCCTGAATCAGAAATAAACAAGGGGTCAGCGTAATAAAAAGTCAAAGTCCTCAGCCGAGGAGAAGCGCACAAAGGGAAGTAGGGAAGGTAATGTTGTACGCTTCGAAGGCGCTGACGTGTGGCGCGCTTCTCCTCAGCAGAAAGAAATACTGGAGGGAGACGGAACAGCGTCAGTCGATCTCCATGGTGCCCTGGTTTAGGAGCTTCGACGCCGGACCCCCCTCCCCCCCCAAATTCAACTTTGGGGGTTTGCCGCCCCATCTTTAAAGAGGGCAAATCCTTGTCCGGGACTTACCGCTTTGTCGTTTCAAGCGAAAAAAAGAAGAAAGGGGGTGGGGGAAGCTGAGGGAGCAAGGCGCCAGCTGCCCCGAGACGGGATCCCGCCACAGCTCTCCCCGGCCCGCCTGCGTTTGTTTATTTTTTTGCGCGCACGATCTCCAGCGTCCACACAACTCGCCGCCAGCCGCGCAACTTAACAACCAGGAAGGAGGCGGTCAAACATCACCAGCGGTTGGCGTTATAGGAATGAATTGAGGAAGGGAAGGAGGCGGGCGCTCGATCTGGGTGGCTTCTGAGTGGATCTGATGAAAACCTTTCTGCCGGCTTCTCTTTCACACACAAACACACAAACACACACACACCCTCCCCCCATCATCTTATCCCAGGAGGAAGGGATTTCCGCCTGGTAACAGAAGCTGGATCTGGGGGAAGCAGCAGGACGGAGGGGAGGAAATCTCAGCTGATTTATTTGCAATCTTACACAGCGGGACTCACTTCAATCATGCTGAAGGCGTACAACTCTATATGTGTATTGTGGCACAAAAGCTGTTTGAAACACCAGCCATGTATAACAGTAATGAGTCTTGTGTATCATATAGTCCTGCCCGCAAGCGAAGCTCCCCGATGGCAGTTTTAAGAGCTCTGCTCTTGGATGGAGATGTACCGTAGCATTTCACCTCAGACAGGTGAGACATATGCGGCATGTTGATGCCTGTTGGGATAGTTACCTGGCATGACACAAAGTAGCTAGGTTTCTACAGTTGTGCTTTGGAATCACTTCCTTTTTCTGGTATTTGGGATGTCTAGAGGATATGATCAAAAAGTGGTTTAAGCTCAGAAGCAACGTGAGAAAATATTATTTTACTGAAAGAGAAGTAGATGCTTGGAACAAACTTCCTGCAGACATGGTTGGTAAATCCACAGTAATTGAATTTAAACATGCCTGGGATAAACATATATCCATCCTAAGATAAAATACAGGAAATAGTATAAGGGCAGACTAGATGGACATGAGGTCTTTTTCAGCTGTCAATCTTCTATGTTTCTAAAAAATATTCCCCCTCACAGTCTGATTTTGATGACCTGGTTAGCAGGCCTTTCCCTGTTGGTCACAAATTCATATAAGGTTTTCTTGATCTTGTTGCTCTACAGGTAGTCTTCGACTTCTGACCATGCTGTAACCATTGTAAATAGGAGCTGGCTGCTAAGCACCCACATTTTGATCAAGGGCTGTTGATCAAAGTACAAGGGCTGGTTGCAAGCTACTTTTTTCAGGACCATTGTAACTTTGAATGGTTGCTAAACGAATGCTTGTAAGTTGAGGACTACATGCCATCACAAAACTCATAGCAGACAGCCACAATCATACCACATACTGGATTGGGGAACAATGCTTGAATAAGTCTGTCTATCAAACTGATGCTGCCCTAGTCTTGAAGGCACTCAGACTCCATAGAGTCTAAGTAGAGCAATATACAGTGTGCACAGTGCTATTTTCCTTGTTGGTCTGGAAGAATGTTAATTCTGGTGACAGGCAAGGCAATGTTACCCAAATAGCTACAGAGTAAGTAACCAAAATCTTGGCCTGAGAGATCCACAAAACTGTTGCTGTTATACCCTCCCCACAGAAAGGAGAGGGCAGAAGGGAGCTCTGATGCTTTGAACTCCCATTTCAAGTCTCCCTTCAAAGTTTAGTTCCTTTTTATTCCCTAAAATGTGCCCCAAATTGGTCGGTATCAATGAGATTATTCATGGGGTCAGTGTTATTCATAGCACTATTAGTTAACATAGTATTTTTTCCACATAAATATCTAGGGATTTGATGAACTGTTAAAGAGTGTGCAGAACCCTTGAGTTAGCAAGAACATGCACAGAGGAAAATGTGGGATTCCAGCAGATATCCAGGAGATATGAGTAATTATTCAGTCCTACAAGACAGATACATTAAAGTGTATAAAACAGCATTTAGAAATAGCACAGTCAACATAATAATAATATAATAATAATATAATAATGATAATAATAATAATAATAATAATAATAATAATAATAATGGGCGTGCATAAGTGCACTAGCATGCCTCCTGTCCCCTGTCCTATTGTCTCTCCTATATCTCCTATATCGTATCTACTATTCTTTTATTCTATTCTTCTTATACTACTCTCACAGTATCCTTCTATTCTCTAATTCAGTGTTTTTCAACCAGTGTGCCGTGGCACACTAGTGTGCCGTGAGACATGGTCAGGTGTGCCGCGAAGCTCAGAAAGAGAAAGAAAGCAAGAGAGAGAGAAAGCAAGAGAAAGAAAGCAAGAGAGAGAGAAAGAGAACAAGAGAAAGAAAGCAAGAAAGAGAGAGCAAGAGAGAGAAAGAAAGCAAGAGAGAGAGAGAAAGAGAGGGAGGGAAGGAGAGAGAGAGAAAGACATAGAGGGAGGTAGGGAGGGAGAGAGAAAGAGAGCAAAAAAGAGAGGAAGGAAGGAAGAGAAAGAAAGAGGGATGGAGAGAAAGAAAGAGGAAGGAAGGGAGAGAGAAATAGAGCGAAAGGGAGGAAGAGAGAGAATTTTTTTGTCCAAACTTTTTTTAGCCTCCCCGCCCCGCCCCGCTCAATATACCCCAGGGTTTTGTAAATGTAAAAAATGTGCCGCGGCTCAAAAAAGGTTGAAAATCACTGCTCTAATTGATATACTGTATTCTATTCCTAAATTTTCACTTCTATTCTTTCTCTAATATATTTTACTCGAGTATAACCTCCATTACCTTCATTGTGTATTGTTGTGCATTGGACTAACAATTAAATTAAATTAAATTAAATTAAATTAAATTAAATTAAATTAAATTAAATTAAATTAAATTAAATTAAATTAAATTAAATTAAATTAAATTAAATTAAATTAAATTAAATTAAATTAAATTAAATTAAATTAAATTAAATTAAATTAAATTAAATTAAATTAAATTAAATTAAATTAAATTAAATTAAATTAAATTAAATTAAATTAAATTAAATTAAATTAAATTAAATTAAATTAAATTAAATTAAATTAAATTAAATTAAATTAAATTAAATTAAATTAAATTAAATTAAATTAAATTAAATTAAATTAAATTAAATTAAATTAAATTAAATTAAATTAAATTAAATTAAATTAAATTAAATTAAATTAAATTAAATTAAATTAAATTAAATTAAATTAAATTAAATTAAATTAAATTAAATTACCTGTCTTTGTCATACATTACAGCTTACAAGTGCATCAAACTCACAGAATTTGCTATATCAGTCTCATTGAATCAGCAGAAAGAGCAGTGGGAGAGAGAGAGAAGCATGCTTTCTGACTCCCTCTTATGGCAGTTTGCAACGCCATCTCTTAAAGGTATAGTACTTCAATACAAACAAACATTCATTGTTAGCTTGTTTATACACTGCTCAAAAAATAAAGGGAACACTTAAACAGCATAATATAACTCCAAGTAAATCAAACTTCTGTGAAATCAAACTGTCCACTGAGGAAGCAACACTGATTGACAATCAATTTCAGATGCTGTTGTGCACATTCAACTTTGTACAGAACAAAGCATTCAATGAGAATATTTCATTCATTCAGATCTAGGATGTGTTATTTGAGTGTTCCCTTTATTTTTTTGAGCAGTATATATATTGTTAACCCAACTGTTTGAACAATCTGAAAATTCATGAAGTTGAGCTAAAGCTTTTGGAGACTCCTGATTTAAAAGGAAGATAAGTACTGGAGCCCCTGACTCAATTTCTCTTCCCACTGAACTTCACTTCCCAGAGAGAAAACCAACCGCCTGTTCTCTTCTTCATTGTGCATTGAATCAGGGCTTGCTGAATGTAGGCAGGTGATTTGAACTGGAGAGGTTGGTCAGTCTCCCAACCCATGGACACAAGTATGAAGAAAGAATTGCAAGGAGAATTGGGCACTGTCTCCTACTTTAGCCCATTTACCTCCCCTGCTCCTCTCCTCCATGACGTGTCAGGCTAACCAGTGCTGGGGAGGGAGAAAAGTGGGAAGTACCAATGGGTAATGGGTGAACTTCAGTTTCCACTGATGCTGTGGGGAAAGGCCAGGGCTGGCAGTAGGCAGATGGGGTTGACATTATTGAGAAGCCAACAATGGCAATAACTGGCATCAGCCAAGTAATAAAAAAAAGTGAAAAGTAGGGTCATGCAAAAGAGTAAGAAATAATTTTGAATGCTCCTTTAGCTTGTGATTGGTTTGAAAATGTATATTTTGCCACAGGATTCCACCCCCTCCCAAAGCAAATGATTTTTTTTTAAAAAAAAAAATGAAACACCACCACATAGACTTCCCGATGACTGGAAAAGTGGAAGTTGAAGCTGACATGAAAAACTTCCTTTCCCTGATGTTCATACTGAAGTCACTTCTGTGTCTTCATAAATGGCTCTTTATATTGTTTCTCCTGCCTGAAAATTCTTCTTTTAATCTTTTGTGACTACTCTGAAATAAAACTGCATGTCAGGCACAGTGATTCTGTTTTGAAAACATTGCAGTTTGGCTGCATGTGTGATAATCCCTTACAGTAAATTTCCTCTTCTTCAGCAAACTTGCTACATTTGCTAAATTAATTTGTAGTGGAAGGTGGTAGTCACAAGATAAGAGTTTTTTTTAAAAGTACAAAAAGGAATTTGTGTATATAGGAGAGGGGAAAGAGTGGGGAGAAAGAGAGAGAGATATTTCCAGGAAAAGAACCATATTTTAAACATCTTGGAAATCCAGAAACGATTTCCAAATTTAATATCAATTTATCCATTTCCATTTCTTTTCTAAAATATTTTAGATCTCAATTCAGCTTCTGTTAGCCATGAATATACACTGCTCAAAATAAATAAATAAAGGGAACACTTAAACAACACAATATAACTCCAAGTAAATCAAACTTCTGTGAAATCAAACTGTGCATTTAGGAAGCAATACTTGATTGACAATCAATTTCACATGCTGTTGTGCACATTCAACTTTGTACAGAACAAAGTATTCAATGAGAATATTTCATTCATTCAGATCTAGGATGTGTTATTTGAATGTTCCTTTTATTTTTTTAGCAGTATAGTTGTAATCCACCCTTACCTGAAAATTAAAATAGTGAAAATTACATAGCATTATTATTCCCTATCAAAACGATAATTTAATAGGACTACTGATACAAAACGAGAGGCAGTTTTATGTAGTGGTTAAGGCATCAGATTAGAAACCAGAAGATTGTGAGTTATAGCCTTGCCTTAAGCACAAACCCAGCTGGTTGACCTTGGGCCAGTCACCCTTCTCAGCCCTAGGAAACAGGCAATGGGAAATCACTTCTGAAAAACCTTGCCAACAAAACTGCAGGGTCTTATTCCAGGTAGCCACCATGACGCAACCCTGACCCCAAATACCCCAAAACACAAACTGAAAACAAAACCCTTGGAACATCTGCAGATAACAGCAAAAAGGTATCGAAAACTCATTTTGCTTTTTCTAGTGTCTTAATTTTTGCACTTCCAGTTTGCTAGCCCTATATTTAATGGTTTCTAAAGGAAATTTACAATGGCTATTTTAGAGCTGGGAGAGAGCCTGAAGCATAATGATTATTTACTGCATGAATTTATTCCTAAACTGAATGAGGACATGTATTAGCAGTTGCCATTTCATCATGTCTTATCTATACATAAACATCTTTCGACAGTGAACAGGCAATTACAGTGTCATTTGGAACTACAATTATAGATGAAGATGTGCATTATAAGTGACTACCATGATGAAAAACCAAGCAGTTCCTCTGATAATTAATATAATCATCTCAAATCAATCCTACTGACAGGGTGAGAATATCAGAAGAAGGGGAAGGCTCCCCCCCTTTTATTTCTATCCTATTCAATTCTGATGAATATAAAACCAAGTGGGATTAATTAGTTGCAAGTGGAACTCTGCTAGCTGAGTACATTATTAAAAATGGCTGTGTTTGGCTCATTCTTCTTGATAATAAGGAATGTATCAAATAGTTTGAGAAAAAAATGTATTTATATATATTCATGAACCTCTTATCAAATTGGCAGGGGAAAATTATGAAATGTCAATTTAATGAATGTGCGTGATTGCTAGATGTGTATCTCCCTGATTATTTTGTAACATACATAAAAGATAAGAAAATATAGAGGCTTAGTTGTTATCATTGCTTAAATATCTATCCCATGGCTAAAGAGCCATAAAATTGAATGCTGTTAAACATTAATACATGGAAAAGCAAAATAAAATCTTATTCTTTCCATCATATCGAAGTGAGATAGTACAAAATGGAGAGATATCTCAGATGTTAAAATATGTTACAATCCCACACTGCACGGATATAGAACAGGATAATTATTGGGTTCACACATTGCACTAAGCCATCAGTAACCAGCACTGCAGGCTATTTCAGCTGACTGCTAGTTGCAGTTCAACAGTTCAAATCTCACCTGCTCAAGGTTGATTCAGCCTTTCATCCTTCTGAGGTGGGTAAAATGAGGACCCAGATTATTATTATTATTATTATTATTATTATTATTATTATTAATAATAATAATAATAATAATTATTATTATTATTATTATTATTATTATTATTATTTATTGGATTTGTATGCCACCCCTCTCCGTAGACTCGGAGCGGCTAACAACAATGATAAAAACAGCATGTGACAATCCAATAATAAAACAACTAAAAACCCTTATTATAAAACCAAACATACACACAGACATACCATGCATAACTTCTAATGGCCTAGGGGGAAGGAATATCTCAACTCCCCCATGCCTGGCAGTATAAATGAGTCTTGAGTAGTTTACGAAAGACAGGGAGGGTAGGGGCAATTCTAATTTCTGGGGGAGTTGGTTCCAGAGGGCCGGGGCCGCCACAGAGAAGGCTCTTCCCCTGGGGCCCACCAAATGACATTGTTTAGTCGACAGGATCCGGAGAAGGCCAACTATGTGGGACCTTATCGGTCGCTGGGATTCGTGCGGTAGCAGGCGGTTCCGGAGGTAGTCTGGTCCAAAGCCATGTAGAACTTTAAAGGTCATGACCAACACTTTGAATTGTGACCGGAAACTGATTGGCAGCCAATGCAAGCCACGGAGTGTTGAGGAAACATGGGCGAATCTTGGAAGCCCCACGATGGCTCTCGCGGCTGCGTTCTGCACAATCTGAAGTTTCCAAACACTTTTCAAAGATTGTTAGAGGCAATATGCTGACTCTGTAAAACCACTTAAAAAGGGCTGTAAAGCACTATGAAGTGATATATAAGTCTAAGTGCTATTGCTATGTATATACCCAACCAGTTTGTAAGATGAATTAATTATGAAATTGGTGTAGTATTTTATACTTGAGTAAGATACACAAATTGTGCTTTCTTCTATGAATCAGAGTTAATGAAATCATAGCTTAGTGCAATTTTCAAACCAGATTCAGCAGAAAGATATTTGAATTTCATCATGAAATTATCAGAATACCTTCCATATTGTACACAATCTGATAAAGGAGTGATTTTTTTAAAATAAAAAATCAGATTGTAATAAATGGCCAATGATCAAAATGCAGAAGCAATATAAATTTCTGATTTAATAATAGAACTAAAAGTGTCAGTTTTAGATTATGAAATTTCTAAAATAAGAATACAATAAAATGCATGTGTTCATTTAGGATGTGCTTCCTTAGAAACAAGTGTACAAATATAATTGGATTTAAAAAAAATAAAATATTAGATCAGGAAGAAAGACCTAAGACATGTTCTTGATTTCTTTTTTTACTTTTCTTATGTGAAATTTGGTCCTTTTGCAAACAGGTATAGGAAGCTCTTTCTTGCAGCATGGAAAAAATAATAAGAATTTCTATGTTGGGGCATTTGTTTGCTTATTTATTTGTTTGTTTGTTGGATTTCTAAGTCACCCAACTCTTTTCAGTATTGGCGATTTATGATATAATTTAACAGACTCCTCAGTAATGTTGACACTTTTCCCTAAGATATGAAATGCACCATTCCACTATGTGCCTGCCGGTAGAAATATATCAATCCAAGATGAATGATCTAATCAGAATAATTGCAACAGGAATACAGAATATCTGACTAACTGTGAGTAGTAGCTTGATCATAAATGTTGTGGTTTCAGCATTTAAGAATTGTCAAATGTATTGTATGTTAAAAACCCTAGTGAGAGTTTATCTAACGGAAATCAATCACAATTATTTCTGAATGTTCAGACACTGAATTATTTATTTATTTATTTATTAAATTTGTATGCCGCCCCTCTCCGTGGAGTATGCCACTTCATTTTGCAATTTCCTCAATTATGAATGTTCTTCTCCCTATTAAAGTGTCTCTTTCCTAATTTTCAATTTGCTATTGTGAACTTTAAATATGCTTTTTGTCATCCCTGATTCTTCTTTCCAACAAATTGGGCAAAATTCAAGGAAACAGAGATCTGGAACTAGACAAAATGCACAAGTCCAAGGAGGGCCTTGAACTCTGAATATGTTTCAAACACTACAGAGAAACTCAGACTGGCACCCAGATTCCACGAATAACATACCAAAATGTTGCTAGCCAAACGGTCCAAACAGGGAGTCTTTTAAAATCAGCTTTCAAAGACAAATATCACAGGACTTTGTGGATCACGGGATCCATAACTTAGGATTCAAAATATCTCTTATGAGTTTTTCAGATTTTATTACATAACAAAGTATGGTAGACAATAAACGTTTCTATTTTCAGTTTTAGCCATCATTCCATTGCAAGACAAATATACAATTAGAGGGCAACATTTCTCCACCTACTCGCTCCATTAAAGCTGGAAAATAGGTGGCAAATAGCAAGTGACTAATTGAATCAGAGGCTATCCGATCTCTTGCTACTCTCACCCATTCAATAGAGAGGCGTTCACTACAGTCTTGCATTGAATCCACCCTGCTACATCCCACCATAAATAATGATTTTAAAAAACAATCAAAACAATGTATTCAGTCTCACTGTACGTTATTATGATTGTTACATAATTTATATCTTACTTTTCCTCCAGAAACTCAGGATGGGGGTGGAGAGTAAAACCTCCCTTAATTTTATCCCAGGTACATGCTGTGAAATAGATGGCTGGAGAGTTGCTACAAGTTCTTCATGTTCTTATTTATAGTTTTCATTATAGGTTATTTCATTGCACATATGTATTATCCCAAATGGCTCTGGGTTTGCTTTCAAAAATCTAATTTGCGAATGAGCTACTGTTGTAAGAACACACATAAACATTTTTGGTTTTATGCATTTGATCCAATAAATTCCCCCAGCTACAAATCTGCCTTTCATGAATTATCGGAAAGTACAATGATATAAGTTGACGAAGTACACTTGGACTGCTTTTCCTTCATCTGCAGAAATATCAGGCTCCTTGTGATGCATAATGGTTGTTTCAATAAAAAAATATTAAGAAAGAAAGAAATAATATTAACTAAACACAGAAAATCTGTTCTAACAATAATTTATTCATGCAAAAGAAATTTTGTCAATCCTTTCAACAAGGAGGAAAACAAACTGATTTCTTTTTTTCAGTCCAAGATCAAGCTTCTGTCTATCTTAAATGTTATCAACCAAGATTCTGTCTGAAAAGCCAGAACATTGGAAAACCTTTCTAGAACCAACCAATCAAGTACTGTCTCTATTATAATAATTAAGCAATTTAACACTTACTGTAGCTCTCTTTCCTCCCAGACTTTCATCACCCTTTCTCTCTTGCTTCCTGTTTGCTCTCATATTTTTATTCATTTATTTATTTTTGTCAAGCATATACCTCTATATGCTTGTACCTCTACTTAAGTACCTCTACTTAAGAACTTAATTCGTTCCGTGACCAGGTTCTTAAGTAGAAACGTTCTTAAGTAGAAGCAGTTTTTCCCATAGGAATCAATGTAAAAGCAAATAATGCGTGCAAACCCATTAGGAAAGAAATAAAAGCTTGGAATTTGGGTGGAAGGAGTAGTAGGACAGTTGCTACCGAAGGAAGAAGGTGAGGTGAGGGGAATCAAAAAAATCCAAAACTTTAAGGCTTAAAAAAAAAAGAGGGACTCTGAGGCAGCGAGGAGGAGCACGCGCCTCCAATACACCTGGCGCGAGGCTGCCTCCCATACACTGGCTGTTGCTGCTGCTACCTGCTGCCTCTTCCTTCCCATGCTGAAGGGCTCTCCTCCCCTCTCCTCTCGCTTGCTCGCTTTGTAGCCGGCGCCTCGCTTGCTCGCTTTGTAGCCGGCGCTGTAGTGACTCCTTGGCTGCCCAGAACGAAGGGAGCGTTTTTTTCTCTGGGCGCTGGCAGCGGTTTATTCCCTGTCCAAGTGCCCAGAGAAAGGAAAATGCTTCGTTCGCTCTGGACTGCCAAAGCCTCCTTAAGCGCCACCGTAAAGCTCCTCTGGCAGCCCAGATGGCTGGGATTAAAGGGGGAATGGCAGGAAACTGGTTGGGCCTTCGTGCCGCTCTCAAATTTCCTGGGAACTTTTTCTGGGCTTGGATTCTTAAGTAGAAAATAGTTCTTAAGTAGAGGCAAGAAAATCTTGAACACCTGGTTCCTATCTAGAAAAATTCTTAAGTAGAGGTACCACTGTATAAGATTACAGTAAAAGTATGAACATGTATAAATAAGATGGTTTTGAGTACATGGAAACATTAGGATAAGAATGGTAGGCACGTTGGTGTGCTTATTCACGCCCCTTAGAGACCTCTTAGAAATGGGGTGAGGTCAACAGTAGATAATCTAAGGTTAAAGTTTTGGGGATTTGGGGAAGAAACCACAGGGTCAGGTAGTGCATTCCCAGAATTGTCCACTCTGTTGCTGAAATTGTATTTTTTTGCAATCAAGTTTAGAGCCGTTTACCTTAAGTTTGTATCTATTATGTGCTCATGTATTGTTGTGGTTGAAGTGGAAGTAGTCATTGACAGGTAGAATATTGTAGCAGAAAATTGTATGTGCTACACTTAGGTCTGAGCTAAGGCGGCATAGTTCTAAATTGTCTAAGCCCAAAATTTCAAGTCTGGTGGCATCAGGTATTTATTTTATTTATTTATTTTATTTATTTATTAGATTAGATACAACAGTAATAAACAGCATGTAACAAATCTAATGTTTAAAATAATTAAAAAATCCTTATTAAAACCAGGTATTCTGTTGCAACTAGATGAGTGGAGGACTTTTCTTGTGAAATATCTCTGGACCTTCTCAATTGTATTAACGTTGAATACGTAGTAGGGGTTCCAGACATATTAACTAGTTTTAATTTAATTGGCTCATCAAAGACAACAAATGGAAATAAATATAAATACAGTATCATATTTAGTACTATCCAAAAAGCAATAGTAATAGCACTTGGACTTATATACTATTCCATAGTGCTTTACAGTCCTCTTTAAGTGGTTCACAGAGTCAGCATATTGCCTCCAATTAATCTGGGTCCTCATTTTACTGACCTCGGTAGGATGGAAAGCTGAGTCAACCTTGAACTAGTGAGTATTGAATTCCTGGCAGTGAGCAGTGAGTTAGCCTGCAATATTTGCATTCTAACCACTATACCTTCACAGCTGTAATTATTAACTAATTATCAAGCATTAGAAAAAATATGTTTTAATAATTAAAAAGCTGATGCTATCTGGTTGGGGTTTTTTTGTTTTTTTTAAAAATCCTGGAATTGTGTATTATAGGCACAAAAATTATTAAACTGTTCTAAAGTCCTTTGATGGCAAAGTCTGCACAGATATTACTTATCCGGCTGGATTCATGGATGTGATAAGCATTGAAAAAACAGCTGAGCACTTCCGCCTTATGTACGCCACCAAGGGACACTTTCCGTTCACCATATCACACCAGAAGAAGCCAAGTACAAGCTATGCAAGTTTAGAAAGATCTTTGTGGGCACCAAAGGAACTCCTTTGCCAATTTGCCAGAAAGGCCTATTTAAGTATCGATATACAACATATTCACAATCCATTGTTATGGATTTATCTTTCCAGTGTAATTATTTTGGATATACCCTCTCGTTGTACAAGGTACCCATCATATTTAAAATTTTGAGATTGAAATATTGGAAGTACAGATCAGAAGGGTGTACTTTTCTTCACTTGACCTGAGCTGTGTACAATGGAATTCATGCTTTAAAATAATGTTGGAAAAGTTTAAAATATACGGGTATAGCAGTGGAAGTATTCAGAAAATTGATTTAAGTACCATGTGGACTTGATGAGAATGTAGAAGCCCAGCTTGGATGATCTATTGCAAAATGGCAATGATATTTAAAATTAAATGGTATTGCCTATATAGCCTGATCTATTAAGCCATGATTCAAAACAATAATAAGAGAAATATCTTCTTGCAGGCTTGCCATTATCATTTAGAACTTCTCTGTTCTCCCATTAATTCCATTTTTTTCCATGTCACCCCAATGTGTTAAAGATGGATTGCTTTCTACACCTATTTATTGCTTTAAAGCAGTGTTTCTCAACCTTGGCCGTTTGAAGATGTGTGGACTTCAACTCCCAGAATTCCCATTGAAGTCCGCACATCTTCAAACGGCCAAGGTTGAGAAACACTACTTTAAAGCATTAAAAGCTACTTGCCTGGATTACCCCATATTCAGTGATGGGCTACCAACATTTTTACTACCACACTGTGGGCGTAGCTTATGCATTTTGTTTCAAGATATTTTAGTGCAAATTGGGTGCTCTGGGATGGAGCTCCAAATTTTGCTACCGGAACTGGGATGCAAACCATTTTTGACAGGGATGGCAAACCTTTTTGGGACCGGGTGCCGAAAGGGTGTGCACGCATGCATAATAAATGAGCATGTGTGCCCGCACCCATAGTGCAATGCCCTCCCGACGTGCAAGCACACAACCCCCGTGCTGCTCCCCGCACATGCAAACAACCTCCCCTCTTGAACTCCCCCCCTGTGCAACTGCACAGGCCTCACTGAAGCCTCAGACATCCGGTAGGCCCGTTGGGCTGTTTTTTGATCTCCCCAGGATTCAGGAAAGTCTCCTGGAGCCTGGGGATGGCGAAAAATGGCCCAAAGCCAAAAGACTGTCCCAGATATGGTTTGTGGATTAGATGGGGGCAATGCACATGGGCACAGCATATGAAAGAGGTGGTCAGAGCATGTTTGTGCTGCGGTTAGAAGCAAGCAAGAGAAAAGGCTAAATCTCACAATAATTTAACACTGGGATGTCTTGGCTTTGTCTGTATATACTGTGGGAAGTCTCATCTTAATTAATTAACTAAATTTAATTAATTAGATTTGTATGCCGCCCCTCTCCGCAGACTCGGGGCGGCTCACAACAATAATAAAACAATGTACAATGTGACAAATCTAATGTTTAAAAGAAAACACATTAAAAACCCAACATTTTAAAAAATTATCTTGGTATTAAACATTTTCTGTCTCATACAGCCTGAACACTAAAGCTAAAGTCATATCAAGGAACAATATCAGTAATGGGCAGCCAAATATTTTACTGCCACACTGTGGGTGTGGTTTATTTTGTGGGTGTGGCTTGATGGTCATGTGACTGGGTAGGATAATGATAATGATTCTTGACATCCTCTGGATGGACATATGGCCCAAGCTTTCCGACTCAGATCTAGGAACAACTTTATGGCAAGAACATTCTTGAGGATACACAGAAACAAATCAAATTAAAAGATGAAGGAGACCATTGAGCAAGGAATAACATTAATTTTCAAACAATGATTGTATGGCTTCATTAAACAATTAACAGTAAAATCTAGTCTGACAGTGTAATCCTATGCCTCTGTTCATCATCAGTAAACTCTAATTTAATCAGGTTTGCTTTATTCCCAGATAAGTGTATCCAGGCTGTTGCCTTAGAATCCCTATCTTCATTTTACAAAAGAAACAAAGCAAGGTAAAGTTGTTGTCATGGAAGTGATTCTAGTGTTGATAATGCTGACAGTCACCTTTACTGTGTTAGAAAAGTGGTTTCAATGTGAATGGTAATTATTTCAATAGGGAACTATGCCCACGCAACTGAACTCTAGTTATTAGCAGAAATACTGAGGTCAAATGTCTTGTGAAATTGATTTTTCAAATGAAAAAAAAACCTGTTTCAGTCATTGAAAGGAAAGTTTATTTCTTGTCCAATACTGACCTCTGGGTAAAAGGGCAGAATTGCATTTTCTTAAGTAATGAACAAGAGATCATTAAATTTTATACTGTTTAATAACATTTGTTAATGAAAAAAATGCTGCCAACTCCTGATGGTTGGTACTCTAAGGAATTTTGGGATTGTCTTCTAAAGGGCAGGCAGAACTAATAGGAAGAATTAAAGCTGAAAGACGGAATTTATTTATTTATTGGATTTGTATGCCGCCCCTCTCTGTGGACTCAACTGTTATGTGAACATAACCAAGATGCACATTAAAAGATCAAGGGTATATATCTGTTTGCCAACCTGTGTATTGTGGTCTATTATGCGCACAGAGCGCTTTGCAAACCATTTTGAGTAGTTTCTTAACTATATATATAATTCACTACCATTGCAATAAATTTATAGTTCTTTTTCACATTTCCTCGTTCCAGTAAGCAGTGACCTATAGTTGTGCTAGGAAAGAATGAGTAATAGAACTTTTATTTTTAATCAGATGTTCTTTGGGGAAGCTCCTTTTAAAAAGTGCAAAATCAAACATGCATTTCTGATAGCAATGTAGTTCTTATCTATATGTGATTTGGGAAGTGACCGCATAGCCTGGCCTTTATCCTGTAGGGCAAGCTACTACAGTATTTTATTTTATAATTTTTTAAAAATTTATTTATTTGTCAAACGTGTAGGATAGTAGTAGTAGTTTGTATAAAGATAAGTAAAAAGTAATGATAAAAGAAGACAATGGGACAGGGACAGTAGGCACTAAGAGGTCGACTGTAGACAATGTAAGGTTAAAGTTTTTGGGGTTCGGGGAAGAAACCAGTTAGGTAGTGCATTCCAGGCAGTCATTCATTCATCAAACATGTACAAGAAAGTAGTTTGTATTAATATAAATAAAAAGTAGTGATAAAAGAGGACAATAGGACAGTAGAACAGGGACGGTAGGCACAATGGTGCGTTTATGCACACCACTTACAGACCTCTTAGAAACAGGGAAAGGTCAACTGTAGACAATCTAAGGTTGAAGATTGGAAGAAGAAACCACAGTAAGGTAGTGCATTCCAGCCACTGATCACTCTATTGCTGAAATCGTATTTTCTGTAGTCGAGTTTAGAGCGGTTTACATTTAGTTTGAATCTATTAGGTGCTCAGGTGTTGTTGAGGTGAAGTCGTCATTAACAGGAAGGGTCACTCTACTGCTGAAGTCATACTTATTTATTTTTATTTATTTATGTTTATTTCAGATCATAAAGAATAGATCACTAGCCCAGTGTTTCACAACCTTGGCAACTTGAAGATATCTGGACTTCAACTCCCAAAATTCCCCAGCCAGCATTCGCGGGCTGGGGAATTCTGGGAGTTGAAGTCCAAACATTTTCAAGTTGCCAAGGTTGGGAAACACTGCACTAGCCCAAAGTATATCACCCAAAGCTCCTTCCATTTGCAACAACGGATGAGAACGTCCAGACATTTCTATCAAACGTACTCATGCTCCCAATCCGGGGTTTTTCCACTGCGTTTTGTCTTCCCTGTCTTGCATTGCCTTTAAGCAGATCATCGCTTTTTGCTTTTATCTGAGGCAGGCTGTTCCCTGTTGCTGCTGTATTTCTGCATTTCGTTTCCCTACAGACAAACAGCTTCCACTCCTTCCGGGAAGGAGTGATGGTGCGGAAAAAGAACCCGGGGTGTGGTTGGGACCCGGTTCACAAGAACCCGGAAGATCAACTTCCCCCCTCAGTTCAGATACTGTATTGACTCGTGAGCCCGAGGAGGCGGAGGCGGCAACGACGACAGGGCGTTTCTTTCTCCGTCGACCTGGAAATGACGCTCAGCCGCGGTCGCTACTGCTAAGAAAGACGGGCTGAAAGAGTAAACAAGCCGCCAGCTGATCCGTCTCGCCGTCTCCATCTTTGAGGAGCCGTCGCAACAGCGAGGAGCGAGATGGGGGCGGTTCTGGGCTTGTGTTCTTTGTCCAGCTGGGTAAGGAAGTGCTGGGTTATAGTTCCCCCCCCCCACTTTGTCACCCCTCCCTTTTTTCCGGGGCCGGTAGATTCGGGGCGCGGGCAAGCGGGCTCTCTGGAGGCGCAGGCGCACTAGAGGGCTGGGTTCCCTCTGTCCCTCTCCTCCCCCCCCCTTCCCTCTTCTTTGTTAAAATAAAGCGAAGCTCTTTTGGCCTTTGTTCGTTATTGCATTATCTCGTTTTTTTGGGGGGGCACCCCATCTCTACCACCTTAGAACTTACTAGCCTCCTTCATGCCTGGCTAGTGTTTTATATATTTATTTATTTGTCAATAAAATAAATAAATAAATTATATATTTATTTATTTGCGCGCAAGATAGCAGGGATTGGTATGAACATAAACAAAAGCAAAGTAGGTTCAGATAAATTTGGACAATAGGACAGGGACGGTAGGCACAGTGGTGAGCTTATGCACCATGTCATGATTTAAAGTCTAGTAATGGAAAAGGTGGACGAAGTGGTCGCTTCTTCGGCCTCTGCAGTACCTTGACATTTCTTTCTGCTGGGCTTTGTTGTGAAAGAAAAACAAAATTTTGTTTAATTGTTCCTGTTTGCCTGTGGGCCCCGAAATACCAATTATTATTATTATTTGCTTTCCTGATGGTGTCGCTTGAGTGAGGGGAGAAAAATCCTAAAAGACCTTTAAAAAGAATGCTCCTGCTACTTTTTAGCTGCAGTGTGTTAGACTAATATTTATTTCCTTGCAGTGCTTGAGTGCAGGTGGTAGCCGGGCCTCTTTGGAATGGATTACAGAAAGTGTACTTATCTTTTATAATGCTTGGATTCAGGGTACAAATGTATAGGTCGGTTGAAATTGTTCCTGATAAGATGTACACAATTCGCACATCCCTGTATGATATTTTTAATAAAATGCTGTAGTCAGGATCTTCAAGATGCTTCCATTTTCTGTACCATTCCAATATCCTTTAGAAGCCTTTTAAAAGCAGTTACATGTTCCTCTTTTAATCGAGTCCTCTTAAAATGTAAAGAATGAAGTAAAAATCACTATAATTGTTGACTTCCTCAGGTCTTTCCATCATAAAAAATACTCTCATCCCTACTCTTCACTAAAGAGAAATTGCTTGGATTTTCCATCCACTTATTTCTTACTGCATGCATTTGTCTGGTTATATACACAAAAATGTGTATTGATTTTTCTCACAGAAATAAATGAAAATCCAACAATTTCTCGGAAAGGGAACGGAACAAGAAATTATGTCAGATTTTCTTGGAAGATCTGATGCTTGAACACTGGGAGGTGGGATGAAGCCGGTGTTCATGCAGAGAACAGATTACACACCAGCTGTATACGGAGCAGCAATTTTTTCAAGAGTTGTACTGTTGTTTTGAAGGCATCACAGTTTTAGCTTGGGATAAATCAGTAGAGCTCTTTGGCTCAAACAGATCTAGAATTGATGTGGAGACTGTGTATGGAAAAGCTTGCAGTCTATTAAAAATGGTATTATCTTTTTTGGTTCCCTACATCATTTGGCAACATAGAGTACAGTACTTTATTGTCAGGTGTGACCTGATTATTGTAGGTAGACTTTCTCTTAGGATAAAAAAGGTCTTGCCTCTTCTCAGATTAATCTCTGGCCATTTCCTACTCTTTGTTGGTTGACATTTGAATATCAGCCAGGGAATGACTGCGAAGTGGACATTAAATTCAATCCCAACTCTCTGGTAGTTTGAACATTCCATCATAATCAGACCCTAGTACTGTATGTACACGAAAGTCGGGATGAGAAGCTAAATCAATAACTTTTGACAAAGATTAAGCATAGAGCCATCCATTTATATCTTACAATTTCTGGTATTGGGGGAGGAAAAAAATATGAAACATAACCTAGGACAGTATTTGTTGCCTAAACTCTGCTGTAATATATTCTTGTTTTCTGAAGTTAAGATAAAAAGATCAGATTAGGAAATTTAGTAGAATGTTACTTCAGTTTTTGTTCATATCTGGGCAATTGCTTGTGTTAGGATGATGGCTTTTTCTTGGGCAGAAAATTCTCTAAAATATGTTTACTATACACATAGTATGCAGTTTTATTCAAATATTGAAGTATAGATAGTCCTCAATTTACAACCACAACTGAGCCCAACATTTATGTTGTTAAGGAAATAATTTGTTAAGTGAATGTTGCCCCATTTTACAACCTTTCTTGCCACAGTTGTTGTGAAACACTGCAGTTAAATTAATAATATGGTTGTTAAATGAATTTGGTTTCCCCATTGACTTTGCTTGTCAAAAGGTCACAAAAGTGATCACATGATCCTGGGACACTGCAAGCATCAAAAATATGAGTCAGTTGTCAAGCATTTGAATTTTGATCATGTGACTATGGGGATACTGCAATGGTCACAAATATGAAAAAACGATCATGTCATTTTTTTCAATGCTATTGTAACTTTGAACGGTCACTAAATGATCTGTTGTAACTTGAGGACAACAAGTTTAGTATTAGTTTCATGCAATAAAAGGTTGAAAACAGTTTATACCTGGCATGCAATCAGGATTATTTTAGATGAATTTAGATTTAATACAAAATAAACATTACCAATGTTCCTAAAGGACTTTTCCTCCAAAGTGTTCTTTTTAACTTGTAAAATTTGTAATTCAGATTATTTCTTTAATCCAGCATAACATATGCAGCATATCTTTAATATTTATTTTACAATCCACTCTGAGCAATCTATAAATCCCATCTTTATAACTCCAATTTAAACAAAAGGGAATTTAAGTTGAAGCAATCCAACATCGCTGCCTGTAATTGAGATTCTGCTTTTTTTTTTTGACTGGTGGATACTTTGAAGAGGAGAATTTATAAGAGCTTTTTCTGAGTACTGGCAGGCATGGAAGCACATAAGAGCTGATATTGCAACATCAACTCTTCTGTTTCTTGCTTGTGACTTAATGTTTAAAGAACCCAATAAACACCTGCTCAGATTTCATATTTCTTGTGCATAAACATAGTTCCTTTAAGAACAAATTGAAATTAGGAGAGTTACACAAAAAAGTTCCTATCAGATATATTGGACCATGACTCCCATACTTTTCAGCTACCATATTGTGAAGCACATCCAGATACATAGTTGTAGATGGGAACGACTGATTTAAGATTACTGGTCACAAATTATAGTTAATTGTTTTCAAATATTGTGAACTCAGTTAAGCAAAGTAGATGATCAAGGGTCTTTGGCTCTATTGTTACTTGTCATCTTCCTTTTTTCTTTTATCAGATACCATGTTTGTGTGGTAGTGCCCCTTGTTTGCTGTGTGGATGTTGTCCCAGTGGAAATAACTCCACTATAACAAGATTGATATATGCATTCTTCTTGCTTCTTGGAGTGGGAGTGGCATGTGTGATGTTAATACCAGGAATGGAAGAACAACTGAAGAAGGTCAGTTCATTACTGAAATAAGTACAGTATGCTAAAATTATTTTGGTATAAATCCTGGTGTCTTTCATCTATCTCTTGTGAAGAATTCTTGCTCTAATGAGTATGGTATGTTATTGATCAAATCTGAGCCATTATCTGTAGTAGTATAATGAAGGCCATAATGCTTGTGTTATGTTTAGGAGAAGAAAGCTTACATTTAGGGTGATAAGGAAGCAGTCCAGTCAAGCCAAACAGGAAATCTTAAAATGGGAAATCACAGTCCTGTTGAATTATTATTTTATTTTTATTGCTTAGATTTGTATGCACTGAATTCCTGGAAATGTTTTGATTTTCAAAGCCAGATTGCAAATATGTGCCTACATGGCTTTGTATAACAGTTTTATTTGATACGCAGTTTTAATATTATAAAAATTTTGGAATGAATCTCTTCATGTTGGAAGATCTCTAGTTTCTGTAGAGCAAACTCAGAAAACAACTCTTGAGACTTCCTTATTACAAAGCAGACATTTTGCATTTTCTGTGAATCCATTTTAATACTTTTTATGCTTTCGTTACAGATTCCTGGGTTCTGTGATGGCCAGGTGAATTGTGATGTTCTAGTAGGGTATAAAGCAGTGTACCGTGTATGCTTTGGTTTGGCCATGTTCTTCCTCTTGTTTTCCCTATTGATGATCAAGGTAAAGAGCAGCAGTGACCCAAGGGCAGCAGTCCACAATGGGTAAGAAATAAATGATTGCTTGTCTAATTTATACTTGCGTCTTTGTCTATGTTTCACTTGGTAACTTCCAAGTGCATTACACTGCATATTCTAGATTCATGCTGCTTGGAAATTTTGAGAATTGCAATCTCAACACAAATGGATTGTAGGAGATTGGACAAAGTTGCTATGTCACAATTTGACACATATAATAACAAATTTAAACCAGGGGTAAAATCCAGCAGGTTCTGGAGAACTGGTAGTAGAAATTTTGAATAGTTCAGAGAACCAGCAAATACCATCTCTGGCTGGCCCCAGATGGGGAGGGAATGGAGATTTTGCAGTATCCATCACACCCACCAGGCCACGCCAGTGAAGGGCTACTAAACTTTTTACTATCACACTGTGGATGTGGCTTATGCAGGACGCCCTGCATTTTCTTCAATATCTTTCAGTGCAAATTGGGTGCTCTGGGGTGGAGCTCCATTTTCGCTACCCCACTACGTTTTCCCCCATCCGGGCAGTAGCCCACCCCTGAGCCACGCCTACAGAACTGGTAGTAAAAAAAAAATTGGATTTCACAACTGGTTACAAAGTATTTCTACAATAATGATCCAACATAAATTTGGAAGAAGCAAAACACTTCCAACAGAGTTAATACTTTTGGTCTTTGAATTCAGTGAATAAAATGGTCAAACAAAATGACATTAATAATAATATTGCTCTGTAATGGTTTCGTTTTTAAAATCTGTCTTAAAAAAACTAGAACTCAACAATTACATAATTTAATTTTCAAAATACAGAAAATTTATGTTTTAACTACTGAATTGCAGTCATTTGTTATGATTGCACGAATGCAGGGATTATTGAGTGCTTCTATAAATTTAAACTCTTGTGACAAAGGAAAGGGATTACAGTGGTACCTCTACTTAAGAACTTAATTCATTCCGTGACGAGGTTCTTAAGTAGAAAAGTTTGTAAGTAGAAACAATTTTTCCCATAGGAATCAATGTAAAATAATATGTGCAAACACATTAGGAAATAAATAAAAGCTCGGAATTTGGGTGGGAGGAAGAGGAGGAAGAAGAGGAGGAGGAGGACAATTGCTGCCAAAGAAAGAAGGTAAGGTGAAGGGAATAAAAAAAATCCAAAACTTTAAGGCTTAAAAAAAATGGCAGGAAACTGGCTGGGCCTTCATGCTGCTCTCAAATTTCTGGGAAAGTTTTCCGGGCTCGGGTTCTTAAGTAGAAAATGGTTCTTAGGAAGAGGCAAAAAGATCTTGAACACGCGGTTCTTATCTAGTGAAGTTTTTAAGTAGAGGAGTTCTTTGGTAGAGGTACCACTGTACTATCAGGCTAGCAATTTCCTAGCCCAGGCAGCTCCTTGGAACCTAAAATAAAAGATTAAAAAGGATGAGGGAAGTGCATGAGAAATAGCATTAGGAATAATTCAGTTCCCAATATCAAAATCTTTGATATAACCCTTTGATATAACCCTTTAACCCTTAAATAAGGTCCAGGAGGGAAGTGTTTTTAATAGGAAAGTGAGCACAAGAACAAGGGGACACAATCTGAGGTTAGTTGGGGGAAAGATCAAAAGCAACATGAGAAAATATTATTTTACTGAAAGAGTAGTAGATCCTTGGAACAAACTTCCAGCAGACGTGGTAGATAAATCCACAGTAACTGAATTTAAACATGCCTGGCATAAACATATATCCATCCTAAGATAAAATACAGAAAATAGTATAAGGGCAGACTAGATGGACCATGGGGTCTTTTTCTGCCGTCAGACTTCTATGTTTCTATGTTTCTATGTTTGAAAACAGACCAAAATCATGACATTTAAATTTGTTAGTACAATTCTTAGATTAAGGGAACAAAATAAAAAAAATGGATATAGAAACATAGAAACATAGAAACATAGAAGATTGACGGCAGAAAAAGACCTCATGGTCCATCTAGTCTGCCCTTATACTATTTCCTGTATTTTATCTTACAATGGATATATGTTTATCCCAGGCATGTTTAAATTCGGTTACTGTGGATTTACCGACCACGTCTGCTGGAAGTTTGTTCCAAGGATCTACTACTCTTTCAGTAAAATAATATTTTCTCATGTTGCCCTTGATCTTTCCCCCAACTAACCTCAGATTGTGTCCCCTTGTTCTTGTGTTCACTTTCCTATTAAAAACACTTCCCTCCTGAACCCTATTTAACCCTTTGACATATTTAAATGTTTCGATCATGTCCCCCCTTTTCCTTCTGTCTTCCAGACTATACAGATTGAGTTCATTTAGTCTTGCCTGATAGGTTTTATACTTAAGACCTTCCACCATTCTTGTAGCCCGTCTTTGGACCCGTTCAATTTTGTCAATATCTTTTTGTAGGTGAGGTCTCCAGAACTGAACACAGTACTCCAAATGTGGTCTCACCAGCGCTCTGTATAAGGGGTCACAATCTCCCTCTTCCTGCTTGTTATACCTCTAGCTATGCAGCCAAGCATCCTACTTGCCTTTCCTACCGCCTGACCACACTGCTCACCCATTTTGAGACTGTCAGAAATCACTACCCCTAAATCCTTCTCTTCTGAAGTTTTTGCTAACACAGAATTGCCAATGCAATACTCAGATTGAGGATTCCTTTTCCCCAAGTGCATTATTTTACATTTGGAAACATTAAACTGCAGTTTCCATTGCTTTGACCATTTATCTAGTAAAGCTAAATCGTTTACCATATTACAGACCCCTCCAGGAATATCAACCCTATTGCACACTTTAGAGTCATCGGCAAATAGGCAAACCTTCCCTACCAGACCTTCCCCTATGTCACTCACAAACATATTAAAAAGAATAGGACCCAGAACAGACCCTTGTGGCACACCGCTTGTAACCTGTCTCTGCTCAGACTACTCGCCATTAACAATAACTCTCTGATGTCTATGCTTCAGCCAGCTTGAAATCCACTGAACTATCCAGGGATTAAGTCCAATCTTCACTAATTTATCCATCAGCTCTTTATGTGGAACCGTATCAAAGGCTTTGCTGAAGTCCAGATAGGCAATATCCACGGCACCACCTTGATCCAACACCTTTGTGACATAGTCAAAGAAATCAATGAGATTAGTCTGACATGATTTGCCTTCAGTAAAGCCATGCTGATTTGGGTCCAATAAGTTATTGTTTTTTAGGTGCTGATTTATCCTCTTTTTGAGTAGAGTCTCCATCATTTTAACTACAACTGATGTCAAGCTAACTGGCCTGTAGTTACCAGCTTCTTCTCTACTGATATGACAGAACAGAACCTTCCCATATGTTTTTCCCTGTCCCCCGCCCCCAAATGAAAAATAAGCTTCAAGTAATTTCAGTCAGTGACTTGTAAGCTTTCTGTAGTCCATCTGCTATCCAGAAAGGATTGCGTACCCTGCTCTACACCATGATTGTTTGCATGCATCTATTCTGAACTTGAGTGGTAATTCTTGTATTTTCACAGCACTGGAGTTCTTGTTTCCAATAACCAACCAAATCTTTAGTGCTGGGCATAGCTTAACTGTAGCATTCAATGTTGCTCACTCTTTGTCACATACATTGGATCAGTTGCACTTTCTTTCAGTCTAACCCAAAACACAGAGTGGCTGGATGGTAGTTGCAGGAAAAATTGAAGGAGGGAAGACAATGTATACCACCTTGATATGCTTTATAAAAGTCAGGATAAATCTAATAAAAGAGTACATTTTAATTTATGTATCCTATACCTTGTAGATGTAAGCATTATCTCTAGAGCTATGATTGTGTAGTAAAATCGCAGTTGTGATTTTTCTTTAAAATGATTCTGTAACTCTTTTTCAGGTATATTTTTTTCCTTCATAGACATTATAGGACTACATTATAAAAGTTGGACTTTATCTACTATATGCTGGCTACTGAATTTACATGTCGTTGGTTATAGTCTTATAGCATTTTCTACCCTGTATAAGTGTTGCTGTTGCTGTTATAATGGAATTGATAACTGAAAACATTTCTTGAATATTATATATTTTAAAAATATTAAGTACTGTATTACTGTCATTTATATTGGCTATGGTGATTCTTTCAGATTCTGGTTTTTCAAGTTTATCACAGTAGTTTCAATTACCGTGGGAGCATTTTTTATTCCAGAAGGATCTTTTACACCTGGTAAGATTGCATGAAAATCTTTACTCTCTGCAAAAGTTGTTTTATGTGGCTTTTTTAGATGTAGAAACTTTATTTGATCATTATTCTGTTCTGAACTGTTTTGTTGATGCATGAATGAACTATTTGGCTAAACCCTGATTCTCATTCCTAATTAAGCTACTTAAAAACATATGTAACTGGTTTTTTTTTATCACATGTCTCCTACTATCTTGGTCTCTCTCTTTCTTCTCTCCCTCCTGTTTTATTTTGTGTTTTCCCTAAGGTCCATGAAGGGTGTACTTAACTATTTCTTAAATGTACAGAAAAGTACATTGATTGCTCTGAATTGGATTGTAATTTCTCTGAATTGGACAATAATAATGTTTTGATACTAAAAATAACCCTAATGTAAAATTAATATCTTTTTATTATTTTTCTTAGTATGGTTTTATGTAGGTATGGCCGGAGCCTTCTGCTTCATTCTTATTCAGCTGGTTTTACTTATTGATTTTGCCCATTCTTGGAATGAATCGTGGGTTGAGAAAATGGAGGAAGGAAATTCAAGATGCTGGTATGCAGGTATGGCACAGTTGTTGTTAAATATGGCAGGATTGGTTGCTTTGATCTTAAAACAGAAATGTAAGATGCCATAATTTTAGTTTTAGGAGTTGCGAGCTCAGAAAAGTGTGAAGGGTCCTTGGTGCTCTCTAAACTTGCTTGTTTACTTGCAGACATTTCATTACTCTAACTTGGAAGAATCCTAACTTGGTAATTCACAGACCTAACTAACATAATCAGTGCTAGAGAGGAGTGTTGTTTGCTGTCCGTTTATATTCTTGTGTCTTGCCTGTCTGTGTGGGTGGAGGCGGTCTTAGAGATTCTTTGGTTCGGCGATTTACTAATGGCTCTTTGGCAGTTTCTTGATTGGGGTGTTCCTTACTTGATTGTTGGTCTGAGCTACAAATATTCTCCTTTGTTGGTCAGAAAAGTGTGCTCTTGGTTTTTGTATTCTTCTTTTGTTTCTTTGCGTCTGGACATGTTTTTGCAGTTTTCTTGGCAAAATGTCAGAAGTGCTTTGACATTTTCTGCTTCCTAGGGATGAAAGAGTTAACTGGCCCAAGGTTACCAAGCTAAATTTGTGCCTAAGATTAGACCAGCAGAACTCATGGTCTCCTGGTTTCTAGCCTTGGCCCTCTACCCCAAAGTGACTCTATTTTCGTATCCTAGTTACTTGCAAAATAATAACATCTACTCATCACCAACCCAAAATAAGGATTTTGCATCTTTCACAAGCCTCATGATACCTGATACAGGAAAATTGTGGGAATGCATTTTAGCCCCAAATAGTATAAGAGATTTCCTCCCACGTACCAGTTGCCCTTTATGAATGTTCTTCTCCTGAAAATTTCACAAAAGGCCATTTGCCTGTGTACTGAATATATGCATTACTATTCATGCAGATCAGATATCATTTTGCTAAACCTTTTAGGCTAGCATTCCTTCAGCCTGGTGTCTTCTAAGCTGTATGTATTGTTTAAAATTCCTAACCATTATGGGAAAAATGTGAAGGCACCAGATTTTCTTAGGAATTCACCAGTTACAATAGTACTGTAGTTTTGCTTTTCTTTTTAAAGCAGCCCAGTAATAAATTGATTATTTATGCTAATACAAACTGATTCCCTTTTTTTTTCTTTTGTTCTTTTTTTTTAAACAGCACTGCTGTCTGCCACCGCCCTAAACTATCTCCTGTCTCTGGTGGCAGTTGTCTTATTTTATATCTACTATACTCATTCAGATGGTTGTTCTGAAAATAAGGCCTTTATCAGTGTCAACATGATGCTGTGTATTGGAGCATCTGTATTGTCAATTTTACCCAAAATACAGGTATGGGTTTGTTGTTGGTTTTTTTTTTACATATATTTGGACAATTTTTGAATATTTTTTTAAAGCAATCTTTTTCCAAAGCCCTAATTGGTCTCTTTCTCTCTGCACATAGGAATCACAACCAAGATCTGGCTTGTTGCAATCATCTGTGATCACAGTTTATACAATGTACCTTACTTGGGCAGCAATGACCAATGAACCAGGTAAGAAGACTAAATAATCTGGTAAGCATATTCTTTACATGGTTTTGGAATAAAAATGACTCTGGCAGAGCCTTTTTGTTTATTGTTTTTTAAGATGCTTGAGGATGTTTATGAATGGTTGGCTTTAGACAGTTTTCATAATAGAGATTAATTGCCAGCTGATAGCAATAGCAATATACTTGGACTTTACAGTGCTTTCTCTGAGACTGAGTGGTTTACAAATGTCAGCATGTTGCTCCCAACAATCTATTTTATCAACTAAGAAGGATAGAAGGCTGAGTTAATTTTGAGTCGGTCAGGATCGAATTCCTGGCTGTGGGCAGAATTCGCCTACAATATTGTATTCTAACCACTAAGCCACCACACCTCATCATTCTCTTATTCTCCTCCTTTATATATAATGTAAATCTACCGTACATATTATGCATCTTTTGAAGGATGTTCATAAGCATGACTATATTGTTTGTGCATTATTCATATAAAGTATGATTGTTTTAAATACTAATTCAAATTGAATGAGGCATTCGCATTGGATTAATGGCTTAGAACAGTGATGGCGAATCTTTTTTTCCTTGGATGCTGAAAGAGTGTGCATGTGCACTATCGCACAAGCTCAAGTGCCCATACCCATAATTCAATGCTTGAGGGCAAAAACAGCTTTCTCCTGTTTCCCAACTTCTGGTTGGCCCAGTAGGCTCACGTTTCGTCCTCTCCAGGCTCCAAAGGTTTCCCTTGAGCCAGGAAAGGATAAAAACGCCCTCATCCATCCCCCCAGAGGCTCTCTGGAAGCCAAAAAAGCCCTCCCAGAGTCTGTGTGATCCAAAAATCAGCTGGCCGGCACACACATGCATGTTGGAGCTGAGCTAGGGCAACGGTTCAAGTGCCATAGGTTCACCATCACTGGCTTAGAATGTCAATTTCTTATATTCATCTAGACAGACAGTGCAATCCAAGTTTGCTGAACATAATTGGATATAATACCACAAGCACTCCAAGCAAGAATCAGCTGGTACATTGGTGGGATGCCCAAGGAATTGTGGGGCTCATCCTGTTCTTACTGTGTGTTCTGTATTCGAGGTTGGTGGAACTTTCAGAAAACTCTTCACAAAGTTTAAATGCTAGATTAGCTGGGTATTTAGTAACTGCCCATTTTTCCATTTGCAGTATCCGAACATCTAATAACAGTCAAGTAAACAAACTTACTCTGACTAGTGATGAGACAACGCTGATAGAAGATGGACTTCCTCGAAGTGAAAGCTCCCTAGACGATGGAGATGATTTACACCGTGCTGTTGACAATGAGAAAGATGGAGTCACTTACAGCTATTCTTTCTTTCACTTCATGCTTTTCCTTGCTTCTCTTTACATCATGATGACATTAACTAATTGGTACAGGTAAGTCGGTTTATAGAAAATTGGGGAAATATAACATTTTTTGTGCCATATGTATTTTGTTTTACATATCCCCACTACTGTTGGTTTTAAAAGTGCTTTTCATTTATGAAGCTTGAAATGCGGCAGCAGATCAAGTATTGGACTCCAGAATTGGATCCAGAACTATGCGTGTAGAATAAGCAGAGCGCTTCTGTTTTGTGCATCCTATTCTAGCCTGTTCTCAATCCCTTCTCTCTGAAAATTAGAGAACCTTGGGTAGTTTTGGGGGAGTGGGATCAGTAAAGTGGAAATTGATTGATCCCTAATAAGATGGAAGGGAATGTCTGTAAACTGCATCAATTCTGTTAAGAAAACTGACTTCCTTGTTTGCACAAGTGAACCTAAAAAAAACTTTATGCATTTATTATTTTTTTCCAGTCCTGACCCTGCCTCTGCACAAATGACCAGTAAATGGCCTTCTGTCTGGGTGAAGATTTCTTCTAGCTGGATTGGTATCATTCTGTATGTGTGGACTCTGGTGGCTCCACTTGTTTTAACAAATCGTGAATTTGACTAAGCTAAGCATCTTCCCATACCCCCTACTCCAAGGCTTTTATTGGTTAGTTGCTTATTTGATGCTAATGCTATTCTGTACCAAGAAATAATTGTAAATATGTGTTTGTGTACTTAATACTAGTGTAGGTTATCCTGTTTTTATTATGCATGGCCAATTTTTAAATCAGGTTATCATTACCATGACTGTTTTCCCAATTGAGCTTATGATTGCTGCTAGATTCAGGGCCAAACTAGAAATTCAGCAGCAGTTCCAAAGGCTTTATTCCACAAAATACAATTTAGAAACAACATAGGAAGATTGCTGTGTTGCTCCAGCACAATGTTGCACATTCTCTAACCCAGGGTTTCCCAACCTTGGCAACTTGAAGATATTTGGACTTCAACTCCCAGAATTCTGGGAGTTGAAGTCCAAATATCTTCAAGTTGCCAAGGTTGGGAAACACTGCTCTAAGCAGTAGTTAAGATGTTTGTGAAGAAAATTGCACTTATCTAGAGTAATTAAGGCGTAATGAGCTGCCAAAGTGCTACAGCAAGCACATGCAAAATCAGAGTATTTGACTTGTTACTTGCAAGAGGTAGAAATTCAATAAGTAGCAGCTATAGTGTATTACTTAAAAGTTTTGAGAAGTGAGGTACCTGACCTTTTAAAAGCAAAATGGATGTGTGGGATTCACCTGCATACCTTTTATTTCTCCCTTGGTACCTTTACTTCTAGAGCTGTTGTGAGAGTTGGATATGTCTAAGAGGAGAATGCAGGGGGAGGAACTCAGTGATGACGAACCTATGGCATGCAGAGCCATATCTAGGGCACACAAGGTATTGTCCTATGTCAGCTCCAGCACACATGTGCATGCTGGCCAGCTGATTTTCAGCCTTCTGGGCAGTTTTTCACGCTCAGGGCTCAGGAAAGCCTCTTGAAGCCTGGGGATGGTGAAAAACAGCCCAACAGGAAGTTCGTTTCCAAACTTCCGGTTGGCCTGTTTGGCCATTTTTCACACTCTCCAGGCTTCAAGAGGCTTTCCTGAACCCCGGGGAGAGTGAAAAACAGCCCAACGGGCCTACCAGAAGTCCGGAGGCTTCAGTAAGGCCTCTACACATGTACAGGGGGTGGAACCATGGGGGGAATTGTACATAAGCAGGAGGGCAGCACACACGCACGGGGGGAGGACATTGCATTATGAGTGTGGGCACACGCTATCTCGCACACATGCACTCTTTTGTCACCCGAGCAAAAAAAGGGCTCACCATCACTGATTAAAAAGATTCTAAATTTATAGCAGCAGCATTTAATTTCCCCATCTTTGTGTTTATTTTTAAAATGGGAATGCAGACTGATTCCACAAGATTGATTTTTAATCACAGTAAGGGGCAATAGTTTCATCTATAAAGTTTAAAGGCATTAATTTGTTGGATTATCCTTGCTTTTCCTTTGAAACTGTTGTGCAGAGGGATTAACTTCACTTTTAGAGGGAAAAGAACAAAGCAAGGATAACCAATACTTTGATTACATAATTCAGAAGCTGTTTTCACTGAAGTTACTCCTTTTAAATCTTCTGAACCAATAGCCATTCTGTTTAGGACTTGATAGTTATTACACAAAAACATCTAAGAAACTATTTTTTGCTTCTTGCTGAAGGAGTGTGTTTCTCTGCAAAATTTAGTTTAACTACAAAGCTTATTTTAAAAGAATTTGGAATATTAATAGTTTACTTAAAATGGAAAGAAAAACTTGAATTTTCTAGCCATGAAAAGCTGTTGCATTTTTGTACACATTGTCTTTGAAATGAGTGCTGCTTCAGTTGTATTGGTATGGCATGTCATTGAAGTTATTTTTGAATCTGCTGAGTTTTTAAAATACTTTAAGTATTTAAAGGTATTATCAGGTTGCTGGAAAGCAATTCAAACCAGGATCTAAGGCTCCCAAGTCTTTGCTAGTAACTAACATAAGGTAGGAAATGCTGATAAAATATTAAAAATAGGACAAAACAAATAGGAACACTAATCTTTTTGGTTTAGTGATCATTAGATTGCAAGTAAGAAAAAATGATTGCTGGATGTACTGGCAGATATTAATATCCTTAAAAACATTTGCGTTAAGCCGCTGAGATTTTGTGATGCCATTTGGCTTTTTTGCATAGGACATTGAAGAACTTTTAAGAATTTTTATGTCATCTCTTGCTACTAGTCCCGTTAGGTGCAGTGCAGGCAGTCTTTACAAGTGCAAAATTTTAGGACTATATACTTAGAAGCTATTGGTCCTGCTTGGCGAAGTACTTTGAAATACTGAGCTTCTGGTTTTTGTTTGAAGTGTAAATACATTACCCATTGCTCCCAATGTTAGATTTCTCCAGTTCAGTTTCAACTGCAGGTATCTTCTCGAAATTCTTGAGCATTTGCAATTGTTTAAATTTATTCACTGTAATACACAGGCTGATGAAGTTGAACTTATATGCAATTACTGCTTAGTCATTTTGAGTGTATATGCTGTAGTTATAAATAAAACATTCATAATGGCTATTTAATCTCGATATTGCTTTTAATGTGAACCTTTTGGATTACAGTACAGTACTTCAATGTTATTGTAAGCACCACGGTAGAAAGGACACTCTTTCTGGGATCCACCAGATGGCGCACTCTCATAATTGGGACCTGGATCATTTTGCTTCTGTGGGATCTCCCCCAGAAGAGTCTTCAGAGAGGGGCGGCATACAAATCTAATAAATTATTATTATTATTGTTATTATTACTATTGTTACTATTACTATTATTTATTATTATTATATATATTATTATTATTATATATATTATTATTATTATCATCATCTCGTAGGACAGGTAGACACTACTGGGGAGAGATGGCCTCAAGCTATAGAAATGCTTTAAGGATACAATGGTACTTCTACTTAAGAACTTAATTCGTTCCGTGACCAGGTTCTTAAGTAGAAATGTTCTTAAGTAGAAGCAATTTTCCCAGAGGAATCAATGTAAAAACAAATAATGCATGCAAACCCATTAGAAAAGAAATAAAAGCTCGGAATTTGGGTGGGAGGACAAGAAGGAAGAAGAGGAGGAGGAGGACAGTCACAGCCGAAGGAAGGTGGTGAGGTGAGGGGAATCATAAAAATCCAAAACTTTAAGGCTTAAAAAAAATAGAGGAACTCTGATGTGGCGATAGCACGTGTCTCCAGTACACCCGGTGCAAGGCTGCCTCCCATACACACTGGCTGCTGCTGCTGGTACCTGCTGCCTCTTCCTTCCCACACTGAAGGACTCCCCTCTCCTCTCACTCGCTTGCTTTGTAGCCGGCACCTTTCCTTTGCTGTGGTGACTCCTCGGCTGCCCAGAGTGAAGAGAATGTTTCTATTCTCTGAGCACTGGCAGAGGTTCATTCCGTCCCAAGCGCCCACAGAAAGGAAAATGCTTTCTTCGCTCTGGACTACCAAAGCCTCCTTAAGCACCACCGAAAGGCTCCTCTGGCAGCCCAGAAAAGCCCAAGATGTCCAGGATTAAAGGGCGAATGGCAAGAAACTGGCCTGGCCTTTGTGCCGCTCTCAAATTTCCTGGGAAATTTTTCCGGGCTTAGGTTCTTAGGTAGAAAATGGTTCTTAAGTGTTGTGATTCCGTCCGAGGCCCCTCAGGGAACGGCTGATCTTCTGTCGGTTTCCTGCTCAGAGGGGGAGGATGAGGAACAGGAGGTGCAGGCAGACGAGGAGGAGGAATCTCAGGCTGAGGAAGAGGGGGAACAGCCAGAGGCCCCCGAGAGGGAGCTCTCCCCAGCAAGCAGCCTGGATTCCTTAGAGGAAAATGCACAGGCAATAATCGATCTGCGACAGAGAAGAGCAACACAAAGAAGGGACCAATTAGCTAGGTACTTTCAGCACTAAAGAGGCAACAGCTGGGTTTGGGTGTGGTGCTCTCTGGAAAGGCTAAAAGGCAGACCCACCCTTCCTGGCTTGTGGAGTATTATCTTTGGGAGTCCTGGGACCTGGCTGTGCTCTTTGGCGTCTTGGAATTCTGGTTTGTGACTTTGAATACTGAAACCTTGGGGGGAAAAGGTGGGGGGTCTTATTCTCTACAGTGGTGGGTGTGCCAGCAAGAAGGCTGCTGTATTGTCTGGACATCAGGACTCTGCTGTAAAGTCTCATAACCTGCCTGTGGGGAAGAACAGGTTTTTCTCTGTGTTTATTTTTCAAGCTATAAAGTACTTTTGCTTTTACCAGCGTGTCTGGCTGTTTTTTCCAGTTGGTGTTGAGGTCTGGGGGCACCCAGACAGAACATTAAGTAGAAGCAAAAAAAATCTTGAACACCCAGTTCTTATCTAGAAAAGTTCCTAAGTAGAGGTGTTCTTAAGTAGAGGTACCACTGTATCCATCAGCACCTTGAATTGCACCTAGAAGTATATGTTGGGTGGGGTACTTTTAAATACAGTAATATAGTTATCATATTACTTACTTTTTATACTACAAAGTTTCTTGGAAATGAAAACTTAAGTGTGCATTATTAACATATACTTTTAGTTTTTAAGATCACTTTGCGGGTGTAATGCTATAACTCTATTCACGAGCTTCCTAAATAGTTTAACAATGTAACTTGAGCTTTTATTAAAAGGTGGAAATTCATTCTCATTGGAAAAGGAGGCATAAAAACTAAATTGTATTGATTGCTCATTCTGGCTAACAAGAGAACTGTCCACACTGCGTTCATAAGGAATTCACTGCAGTCATAGTTTATTTAGAGGAGAGTGTGCCAAGTACTTAGCTACGTTTTCCCCAAAATAAGACCTGGCCTTTTCTTTTGCGCTCCAAAATAAGCACTGGGGCTTTTTTTCTGGGGATGTCTTATACCCCACCCCCATGTACTTTATGTGTACTGGTACATGGGATGCTCACTTCTGCTTGCTTATGCTGGGGCGGGTGGCCATATGTGATACTAGTGCCATCGCCGCAAGGCGGGGTGGTGGAGCTAGTCCAAGCACCGGCTTACCTTAGGGCCCCAGCAGCCAGGCCACCCATGTCCTGACACCTGCCTTGTGATGGTGGCTCTGGCAGCCTCCTCCAGTAGGACCTTGTGTAGATGCCAGCCCACTACTTCTGCTTGCTTATGTGGCCACAACAGAGCAAGAAGCTGAGTGATGTTGCAGTGCTGTCGTCATGAGGTGGGGCTAGAGCTGTCCCACACACCATGCACCAGCTTACTTTTTGAGCCCTGCAGCCAGGCAATCACACCCTGACAACTGCCTCGCCTTACAGCTGCCTTACCAGCATGCTGCCTAGCCTCCTGCTCTGTTACAGCTGTGTGAGCAAGCAGAAGTGGTTCATGTGAAGCCCTGCTGGATGGGGCTGCTGGAGCTGAGGTGAGGCAGGTGGTGGGGTGTGAATAACCTGGCTGCGGAGGCCTTGAGAGAAGCCAGTGCAAGGTGCGTATGGCAGCTCCAGCCCCTGCCTCCTGGCATAAGCAATCAGATGGAATGGGCAGCCGACCGGCTCTGCAGCCATTTAAATAGGGCTTATTGGGGTGATGATGGTTTGGGGTTTATTTTGGGGAAAATATTTTATGACATTCATTCAATTGTCCTTCATACGCACATATTTCATAGCTATGTGTTTCCACTTCTTTAAAGTTGTTTAAACACACACAAAGTGAAGCTACTGCCTAGATAGTTTGGCATTTACAAATAGATGTTTAGATAAACATCTAAACATTTAGATAAACATTTCCTACCTGGAAACTTTTTTCCAACTTTCCAGCAACAGGATTTTAATGAATTGGGAAGATGATCCACTAAGAAATGGCTTTCAGTTATTAGGAAATAGATATTTGTATGGTTGAGGTTAAAATCCAACTATTTTTTTTAGACTAGATTGATCCCTCTACCCCACAATCAGAATTACAGTATCTTCACGCACGACTCCATTCTGTGGAAAAGATTAACCCAGTCTGGAAGCCAGTCATTCTCCTTCCCCAATCTCTTTCCTTTGTATTCTAAGGTCCCTAAAATATATATACCCCTTAAATAAAAGACATGAAGTTAAGTGACACATTACGTTCTGGTCCCTCTAACAGTTTTATTTAAACAAGGTTGTAAAAATAAAGTAATGAATAGAACTTGGAAATCTATGACCTCTATGACCTCCATTAAAAAGTTAAAAAAAAAATCATTCATACATTAGGACCAAAAGTGAACAAGAGATACCATATTGGTTAATACAGAGCACCTGATTATAAGTATTCAGAAAATAGTTGGTACTTCAAAATACAACGGCACTAGAATATAATGAACTAATATGAGTGAACTGTTGATGGTTTGCGAAAATATTTAAACTGCTCTGATTTTGTAGAAGCAATAGAATCCATTAGCTGCTTTCACAATTTTTTTTTTTACAAAAGATAGACATCCCCCCTCCCCCCCAAAAGCCACAACCTAAATAAATAGTTTGTCTTAAACATATTGTGTTAGTTGTTCAACAATGGCATATCGGTGTCCATTGGCACAGGAGCAAGTTCACACAAATAAAATAATGTAGTTTCACTGGCTTCTGCTTCTGTCAGAGGTTCCAGACGAACAAGTTTACTTTGGGTTGGTTGAGGATCCAAACTACTTTCGAGGAGTTCATCCACTTCTATTGATTTATCTTCAGATGATGTGGTTTCTTGTGTATTCTCTGTTGCTGTGCTTGGGTTTCCATCAAACAATGCAAGGAGAGGAAAAGCTGTATATTGAATGAGCTGTTTATCTATAGAAGAAAATGAGTCGAAACAAAGGCATTATTTTACACAAACTGAAATACCATTTATGTAGTTTTACAAATGAAAGTAAAAAAAAACCCTTGTTCAGTATACTGTAGATTACCAGTATGCATTGGTTGCATCTTATTTTTTTTTAAAAAGCAAATAATTGGATAAGCAAATAATTTTACAGTATGAAAACTCAGTCACCTGTTTTAGAATTTGAATTAGGCACGTTTTGTGAGTCTTCTTGTGGATTATTACTTTTTAACGTTTCAATTCCCTTTGTTTCTGCCTGCATAAAAGATGAGGTGAAGAAAATGTTATACTACAGAATAGAGCCTATCAAAGTAAAATACAGGCAATAACTTTTTCTTTGACCAAAAATACAGATGTCACTGGATAAATGGTACTTTCACCTGGACCTTGAAGTTATGGTGTTGCAAAGGCTCTGCGATCACATGACCAAAATCTAAGTGCTTGGTAACCAACCCGCATTTATAACTGGGGTGTGCTTCAATCTCCCCAAGCCCACCTATCTCCCCACCACTTCTATCCTTCTACCCTCCCTCCCTGTGCTCTGCTGTTCCCAGCTGATCTTTGCCATCTGCCTTCACTGCTGATGAGGTGTGCTGGTCTGGTCCTTTGTGAGGCAGGTGCTGGCCACGTGATGCCTTTTTCCTAAGGCCACATTCAGCCTTCCTGAATTCACATATAGCCAGCATCTGCCTTGTGAAGGGAGGAAGAAGACAGCAAAAGTGAACTGGGGATGGCGAGGGCAATGCAGTGTAAGGGTGCATGTGGGCTCTTTGGCCCCTGGTGGCAGCCCCCCACTTCTCGGCCAAACTGTATTTGCGTTTAGGCATAGCAGTTACTTAGTTGCACACTGCCCTGCTTGCAAGCCACTGCCTTCTTGGTTGGAAGATAGGAGAAAATTGCAAGGAGGTCCTTACTTAAAAGCCCAGGATTCTCACTTATTGAAGGCAAGGGGATTACCAGCACCACCAAAGCTAAATGATGACATGTGACATTGTGTTTTATGACTGCATTGCTTAGGGATGGAAATTACAGTCCCAGTTACTGTAATTAACAGAGCACTATCTGTATTCTGCAACAGCATTTAAAAATATATCAGATACTATCACCAGAACAAACAATAGTATTCAGGAAAACACAATGACAAGCTAATATTTTACCATGTACCAAGAAGTAATTTTTTGGAATTTTAGAAACCTTTATTTGTATTTCCTCTACATATATGCAAATGAGACTGGGAACATTAATACCATAATATACAAATTTATTCCTACCACATAAATACTTTACATTAGTATGTGGAAAGCATTTGGTGCACAGATCAGCTTGTTTTGGAAGGTTTGGTCCTGAACCAAAACATACATATTTGGTATATTACGTGATACACGCCTGGAACAAAATGGAGCTGTTTTGATATGGGCAGAAATGGGTGAGAGGACTGATGATGGAAAAAGCTAAGATGTTGGCAGATGAGGAGAGACAAGAAGAAAAGGGAAGTTATTGAAAGATTAGGAGATATGGATCAGTCATTGAAATATGCTGTGGCTTGAAGGGAGGAAAAATGAAAAAAAAAAAAATTCTGAAAAGATGTGGGAAACACAGGCCAGTGGGCTGTGCACACTTGGGAACAGCTAAGGGAAGGTGCAGGGAAAGGAACTTTGCCCAATTTTCCTATCCAGATTTTGTTTCATCTGAAGCTTGAAATCTCAACCATATCCAAGGTTTCAGTATTTCCAAACTGAATCCCCTTGAATTGTTTAGCAAAACTTCTGGAATACATCTTGATGCAGGTTCAAACCAAAATAATTTCCACATTTTACAAACATCCCTAATTTGATAGTTGTAAAAGCACTGCTATGAAACTGTAGTAGATTCCTGTAAGGATGTACTAGGTAAGATACAGAACATGGAAACCAGTAAGCCATGTAAAGAGGCTATGCTAGAAAGCATGGCAATTCAAAAAATAGAACAAAATTCAGAACTTGCTAAAGTTCAGACTTTTAAAAATATGAACATGTGATGTTTTAACACATTTCATTGCTATGCCAATATAAAACTTACTTTTGTACTACTGATATGACTTGTAGGGTTCATCTGTACGGAACTTGAAAAAAGCTGAACAAAACAAAATGTTACATTTTAAAAAGAGATTCTAAATAACAAAGTTGGCTATTTTAAAACTGCACCAATGTTTTGTTTATGAAAATAACTACATTAAAAATATTCTTCAAAAAATACTCTGACCATTTTTTCCTGAAACTTTAAAGTTTGCAATTGGCATTAATGTAGCACCTTAATGAAATAATTTAAAAGAGAAAGTACTTTTATAAAATTAAAACAAATATTTACATCCACCAAAAGATCTGGATCTATGCTGAACTGCCGTCCTGACAACATGGCCTGAAAGTCCTCTAAACTGCAATCAATGCTCTCAAGGTAATCCAGGAGTTCCACCCTAAAGAAAAAAGAATATCCTCTAGTTATTTGAGCAGTAACTTATTTCCTGCTTGCAACTTTGGACTTCTAAAATAAAATCGAGAAAAATACACTCTTCTTTTTCATATAACGTAAAAATATTTGAGTATTTTTCTCTATAGGAGTATCATTTGGTACAAAGTATGAAAACCAAGGACAGCAGCATATAAATACAATTACATAAAGTTCTGAATACAACCACCCAGGCTATCTGAAATTCATCTGTAAGTGATCCTTAATATTTATCAAGAATGGAGACACACATTGATAGAAATTGATTTAACATAAAAATCTACTTATTTAGGAATTTAAAGACTTTGAATACATGTTGGTTGATTCAAATAAGCATCCAATTATTCTAAAACCACTGAATTCAAAATCCAATATTCTATAGTAAGCGTATTTGACTCTCCTGTTCCTAACAGGAAAACAGATAATGTAATGAAATGTAAAATACATGTGCGGTAAAAAGAGGAAAATAAGACGTGCATAAATTTTAAAACTAAAAATAACATAAGAAAGTAATGCACAACTCACTTTCCAAGAAGGTTGATGTTTTGTGAAATTACTCCATTTTCACTAAGAATAGAATCCATCATTGACACTGGATCTTCTGCTGTTAAAGTCGATTGGTTGTTTAATTGAACAGCACTAGACATTAATGGGTTTGCACCATCAGAGGAAAGACTCATCGATTCATCACAGGAAATACCAACTGGTTCAGCCTTTGTATTTTCTTGAATTATAGGTGTATATTCATCCTCATTATCATCTTCTACTATTACAATGTCAGTACTACAGCTGCAATACAAATGTGAAATTAAGGAAAATAAAGCCTTTCTTTTGTTTTTTGATTGGTAGTAAAATTATGAAACCTGTCTTCCTCAGCTTTGCTCAGCCAGCATTTCTGTTTCTGTACTTTGAATAATTAGAAGTTCAACATGATTTTTGGGGAGATAATAGAAGGGAGACTAGATATTTACATAGCAGAATCCCACACATTCCACATGCATGTTTTCTTAAACTGAATAATATAGCATTTTAAAATTTAACTAGTGTATATTTGCATAGGCTTTAAAAAAAAAAATCAGAATCCATTTCACTAAATCGACAAAGTATTTGCAACACTGCATTTATTAGGCATTAGAACTTTTTCTTTTAAACCCCTCTCCCTACCAAAAACTGCTGCTTTCAAGTAGCTCTGCAAAGCAAGCCAGGGTTATTAAGTTTTACTATAGTTACAGTATTTGCTACTAGTCCTTATGGTAATATAAATCAGATCTTGCCAGATCTAAGCACTATTTTAATGAAAATATTTGGATTCTGCTAACTTATCTATAGAATTTAAACTGCAGGCATCAATGCAGAATTGCCTAAAATTGCAATTACATGTATACATGTTTCTTACTTTGAATCCGAAACAGTATCTTCACTGGTTTCTGGAGTAATAGGTGTCTTTTCTTCATCCCCACTTTCATCAGTGATGTCATAAATGATAATATCATCTGACATTTGGTCTCTTTGCTTTAAACCATCACTCCTGCTATGTGAAACCTGTCCATTTACAAGCTGCAATAACATAATAAAGTTAAAACAGGAATAAGGATAGCAATGTCTTCAAAGTGAATGACAAACTGTTAAAAAGGCTACATTCAAAATGCATTTGAAATGGATTTACAAATTATTTAATTCCATATTTATGCAATTAAAATATGATTTCTAACATAATCATTCTTAAGTAATTTAAGAATATCTTAACTAAAAGTAGCACAGTGGTACCTCTACCTACAAACGCCTCTACTTATGAACTTTGCTAGATAAGAATCGGCTGTTCAAGATTTTTTTTGCCTCTTCTCAAGAACCATTTTCCACTTACAAAGCTGAGCCTCTGAAACTGTAACTGGAAAAGGCAGGGAGAAGCCTCTGTGGGCCTCTCTAGGAATCTCCTGGGAGGAAACAGGGCCTCCACCCTCCCTGTGGTTTCCCCAATTGCACACATTATTTGCTTTTACATTGATTCCTATGGGAAAAATTGCTTCCTCTTACAAACTTTTCTACTTAAGAATCTGGTCACAGAACAAATTAAGTTCATAAGTAGAAGTACCACTGTACAGGCAATTCTCAACTTAGTGATTGCTTAGTTACAATAACTGAAAAAAGTGACATGATCATTTTTCATACTTAGCATCGTTGAGCATCCCTATGGTCACTTGATCAGATTTCATACACTTGGCAACTGACTCATATTTATCACAATTACAGTGTCCTAGGGTCATTTTTTTCCTGTTCTAGCATTGACACAAAATATCTCTGTTCATTAGCGTACAATTGTTTTAATCTGTTGTGATAGTGGCACCTTGCACTAAGATAATATAAGTAAAATCCCAGTTTCTACCCTAACCAATGGTTGATTTAACCAATAAATATTATTGGGGTTTTAGATTAATTATTTTTAAATTAATAGGATTACAATGTTGTATTGTTTTTATATGTTGTGAGCCGCCCCGAGTCCTTGGAGAGGGACGGCATAAAAGTCAAACAAACAAACAAACAAACAAACAACCTTTTGATAAGCAAAGTCAATGGGGAAACCAGATTCACAACAACTGTGTTACTAACTTAACAACTGCAGTGGTAAGAAAGCTCACAAAGTGGGGCAAAACTCACTTATTTTGGGCTCTTTGGTGCAAGTTAAGATTACCTCTATTGAGGGTCTTACTCAGTTTAGGAGAAAGAAATTAATATATTGACCTAATCTCAGCCATCAATGAAGAATATTTCATTATTCAAATGGTGCTTATTAGTAGTTCTCTCTTCTGTCCTGGAGACATCAATTTAAGCTTTCATGGCATAATTCTGTCTTTTATCTCTTTATCTCTTCCATCATCCAGCTGCAATCCTATTTACAAGTCACTGTATAAGAAGCAGTGTTGATTCTTTTATTACATCTGAATGACATTAATTACAAAACTCTTTAAGAGTAGGATTCCAGTACAGGGTTAAAATAGGGCTTCAGTCTGTTAATATGCTAAGCCATTAATTTAAGAGGATCTTCTGAGTTTTTTGCTTTTTGACCTGAAGATATATGCTGGAATCATCAACATTAATTAAAGTTTATCAATAACTCCATTTTGTAAAGATGGTGCAGTTTGGATTACTGGAATTTAACTGACATTTCACTAGACATTTTATAGATATAAAACTGCCTTTTTGTAGTTTAAAACTACAAAAAAATAATTTTTAACCAAAGAATTTAAGGATACTATGCAACCTACAAAGAAATTAAAAATCTTAGTTACAGAAATGGAAATATGCCATGAATACAAGAATAATTAACCTCACAAACTCTGTAATTTTCTTTCTAGTGGAACTCAACCATTTGCACTGCATTGTACACTTTGGCTTAATATAAACCATTATTTAATGTCTTTGTAATTGAAATCATTATAACTGAAGGAGAATTGCTATAATCAACAGGAAATATATGTTATTCTCTTAAAAAAAAAATAGACACAAACATGGCCGAGCCATGTTTACTAAAAAATGGAATGGTTACAGAAAAGAAATGCAATGGTGGAATATAGGCAAGTTTATTCCAGTGGAAACTGTTTTATTGATCAAATGATGGGATGGTGATGCCCTCTATTTCCTGCATCTTGAAAAACACTTAAGGACCCGCTCAAAGTTTAAGGGCTGACTTAAGGAAGAATGTAGAATATGAGGATAGAAAAAGTACATCTGTGCAAAGAGACTTGCAGTTGCACAACTTTGATTCTGCAGTACAGGCAGTCCTTGACTTACAGCTACAACTGAGTCCAAAATTTCTGTTGCTAAGTGAATGATTTGTTAAGTGAGGTTTGCCCTATCTTGCCACCTTCCCTGCCACATTTGTTAAATGAATCACTGCAGTTGTTAAAAGAACCGTTGCACTTACCTGAACGGTCTTCTCGCTGCACTGCAAGGAGAGTCCAACAATGGGTTATATTTCAGCCTTGCTGGAAGGGACTGAGTTAAAAATTAGCATAAATAACTGGTCCAACCCCTTTGCTGCCCTTTCTGGGTCAGTCTTAAAATAAAACGAAGTCATAGTGATAGTAAACCAAAAACATTTATTAACCAGATTAACTGAACTATAAACCAACTATCAACTAACCCTGTGTCCCTGGTACAACTACCGGGTGGGTTTGGACTCTCCTTGCAGTGCAGCGAGAAGACCGTTCAGGTAAGTGCAACGGTTCTTCTCCACTTGCACTGCTTCGGAGAGTCCAACAATGGGATATACCCAAGCTTGACCAATTAGGGGGGGGGGACAAGAACTATGACTGGACCAGGGACGCAGTCTCCTTGCATACTGTCTGCAAAACTCTGCGCCCAAAGGCTGCTTCCGTAGAAGCGTATTTATCTAAACGATAGTGTTTGATGAAGGTGTTGGGGGCTGCCCAGGTTGCTGCCCGACAAATGTCCTTAATAGGTGCCTGGGTCGCCCAGGCTGCTGAAGTGGCCGCACTTCTCGTGAAGTGGGCAGTGATGCCCCCAGGTATAGGTGTGTGCCGAGACTTATATGCAATGATGATGCATGAACGGATCCAACAGCTAATAGTCTTTGCCGATATTTTGTTTCCCATGGATGCTGGAAAATAGGAAACAAATAATGATTCTGTTCTTCGAAAGGTACTAATCCTTCTGATGTAAATCTTGATGGCCCGCCTTACATCCAGCTTATGCCACCGGAGTTCCAGCGGGTGAGACCCATGCGTGCAAAAGTCTGGTAGAACAATGTCTTGGGACCTATGAAAGACCGTGTTTACTTTTGGTAAGAATGAAGGGTCCAATCTTAAGACCACTCTGTCCGTATGGAACACACATAAGTCTGGTCTGACCGATAAAGCTGTCAACTTGGAGACCCTTCTTGACGACGTGATTGCTGTGAGAAATGCTGTTTTAAGGGATAAAAGCCGTAGCGGTATCTCACGCAGAGGTTCAAAGGGTGGTTCCGTGAGGGCCTGCAACACCAGTGGCAAGTCCCATGTTGGGAAGCGGCGTACTGGTGGAGGTCGGATGTTCGCTGCTCCTCTGATGAAGTCTCGAATCCAAGGATGTTGTGAAATAGGTCTGGAAAAGTCCATTTTCAGGATAGTGGCTATAGCTGCCACTTGTCTACGAAGGGTATTGGGTGCCAATCCCTCGTCTAGACCCTTCTGCAAGAATTCTAGGATCTGAACCACCGAAGGTGATTGAGGATCTCGGTCCTGAGCTCTGCAGAAGGTGCAATAAGCTTTCCAGGTTGCTTGGTAAATTCTAGTCGTAGATGGGTGACGCGATGCCTGGATGGTGTTAATTACTCTGTCTGGTACCATTTCTCTCCTTAGTCTCTCCCCCTCAAGTGCCACACGGCAAGCCTCCACCATTGGGGCTCCGGATGGAACACAGATCCCTGCGTCAGGGCGACCTTGCGATGCAGAATCCTCCACGGCGGGGAGATGGACAGATCCATCAGGTCTGCGAACCACGGCCGCCTGGGCCAGTAAGGAGCCACCAAGAGTATCTCTGCTTGTTCTTGGAGGAACTTGCTTACCACCCTCGGGATTAGGCATACCGGGGGGAAGGCATACAGTAGCCCCTCCGGCCACGGGCAGCTTAGAGCATTTACCTGTTCTGCTCCCGGCGTGGGGAATCGGGAGAAGAACCTGGGTAACTGATTGTTCAGGTGGGTAGCAAATAAGTCTACCTCCGGTCTCCCGTATCTGAGCATAATCTCCTGGAACAGATGGACATCCAGACTCCATTCCGCTGGATCGATGGTTGTCCGGCTGAGCCAATCCGCCTGAACGTTCGAGATGCCCGATATATGTTCCGCCCTCAGGGATGCAAGATGGTGTTCTGCCCACCTGAATAGAGCCTGTGATTCTCGCATGAGGCAACCGGACCTCGTGCCCCCTTGATGGTTGATGTGAGCCCTGGTCGCCACGTTGTCCGTGAGGATTAGCACATGCTGTCCCCTCACCTGAGATTCGAAATGGTGTAGTGCCAGGTGGACCGCTCTGAGCTCCAGAAAGTTGATGTTTGGAAGTGCCAGTTCCGCTGAACTCCACAGTCCTTGGGCTACTCTCGCACCGGAGTGAGCGCCTCAGCCTGAGAGACTTGCATCGGTTGTTATGGTGATCTCCTGTTGTGACAGGAAGGGAGACCCCTGCAGAAGAGCTGCTGATTTCCACCATGGAAGTGAGCGGCGCACCTCTGATGATATTGTCACGTTTCTCGAGGAATGGCTGGTTCGGTTCCTTTGAAAGGGAATGAGGAACCACTGTAAGGGCCTGGCATGGAGCCTGGCCCAAGGCACAATGTCTATGCACGATATGAATACTCCCAGTAACTGGGACAGGAATGACAGTGGTACTGTTCTGTTTCTCTGCAGATCTGTAACTAAGGTTCGCACCTTGGTCTGACGTTCTTTTGACAGGAAGACCATGCCTGTCACGGTATCTATGTAGGTGCCCAGGTGTGGCAAAAACCTGGTTGGGGTAAGATGACTTTTCTGGTAATTGACAGAGAAGCCCAGGGTCTCTAATGTCCTTATGGTTTCCGTCAGGTCCTGTTGTGCCCTGTTGGGGCAGCTGGATAGTATAATGATGTCGTCCAAATACGCCATAAGGCGTAGTGGATGGGTCCTGAGATCTGCGGTGAGAATGTCCAGTAGTTTTGTAAACGTTCTGGGGGCCGATGAAAGGCCAAAGGACATGGCCCTGTACTGAAAATGCTGGTCCTCGAAACAAAAGCGAAGGTATTTCCTGTAATCCGGATGGACCGGGACATGCAAGTATGCCTCTTTTAGGTCTATGGACGTCAGCCAGTCCCTCTGACGGATTGCTGCTAGTATTGTCCTTAATGAATGCATTTTGAACCTGCGGTATCTGATGTAGAGGTTCAATTGTTTTAAGTTGAGTATGAGGCGACAACCGCCCGAGGCCTTGGGTACGATGAATACTATGGAATAGTACCCCCGTCCCTCCTGATGTATGGGGACCCTTTCTATGGCACCTATGTCCAACAGGTGGTAGACCTCGTTGTGCAGAAGGTTGCGCTTGTGGGAGTTGAGGATGACTGGACACTGTAGGAATCGGCTTGGAGGTGTTTGAAGAAAGTCTATAGTGAGGCCCTGAGCTATTGTGGCTATAGCCCAAGTGTCTGCCGATATAGACTCCCAGGAGGCGGTGAAATGCTGTAGCCGTCCTCCTATGGTTGTGGAGTCATTTGTTCTTACGATAGCCTCCCCTGTTGGAGCCTCTGAAAGATCTCCTGGACTGCTGGAACTGTCTGTTCCTGTCTCCGAAGTTATTTCTGTCTGTTCTGTAGGAGGTCTGAGAGAAGGACCCCTGGGTATACGACCTTCCGGCTTGGGGTGTGGCCGAGGAAGTCTCCGCCCGAAAGGGTTGGCATCTGAAATAGGGGGTCGTACGTCTGTCCTGACGTCTATAGGTCCTGGGCAAGACCTTCTTCTTATCTTTATCCTCTATGAGGACGTTATCTAGAGACTCTCCAAAGAGCTTGGTCCCATCGAAGGGGGCCAAGGCAAGGCGCCACTTGGACTTGGCGTCTGCCTGCCACGTGCGGAGCCAGAGTAAGCGGCGAGATGACTGATTTGTTGCTAAGGCTCGTGAGGAGAACCGCGATGCTGAGAGAGTGGCGTCCGCAGAGAATTCCGCTGCAGCAAGCAATTTGTTCAGGTCTTGTCTCAAGCGGCCCTCCTCAGGGCCCAGCTTCGCGAGCATTTCTTGGAGCCATATGACTGAGGCTCTATTAAAAAAAGAAGCAGCTGAGGCTGCTTTAAGGGCCCATGCAGACATCTGATGAGATTTCTTGATTAGCCCTTCCGCCCTTCGATCCTCGGGTTTCAGACCCTCTGCCATCTCGGAAGGAACGAGTGCATGGGACACCAGGGCCGCTACTGGAGCGTCTATGGATGGAAAGTCCAGTAATTTTTCAAGTTCTGGATCAAACGCGTAGAATTTACGCTCAGAGGCTGTTGGCCCCAGAGCTCCTGCGGGGTATTGCCACGGACTTTTAATGTTGTCTAGGAATAACTGGGGGGCAGGGATGAAGTCTGCATCCTTCTGCTGTTCTGTCAGCACCCTAGTAGCAGGTTGGGGGGCGATGGCTGGGTCTGAAGTCTTATCAGCTGTGCCCAGGGCCACTGTCATCTTTGCCTTATTGAGAAGGACTCTAAAGATGGATGGCCTGAAAAGGCCTGCATATGTTGGTGGTTCTGGAGGTGCATACTCGTCCTCCGATAGACCATCCTCCGGCTCTGAATCCCCTCTAAAAATCGCCTCCTCCTGGAATGAATCGTGAGCAGGGGAAGCAGGGGCTGGTGCTGCCCATATGTTCCTATGCCCCACAGGTGTAGGTTGAGGAGAAGGTAGGGGAGCAGCGACTGAAGTGTATTGCTGAACCCCAGCTGCTATACCGTGCGAGTACGCAGAGGCAATCATGTCCTGCAGTGCTGGGGGCATGCGTTGCCAAGTGTCCGGGGAGGATCGGAGCCCTGCTGCCGTCGGGGTGAATGTGGCTGATGGGGGTGGAGGTGGTGCCATGTGCCAGGAAGTTGAAGGCATGGCGAATTCAGGCCTTGGTGCCTCTGCCACCTGTGCTGAGCCCCCAAATCTATCGGGTGACCAGTCGTTGTCAGTGGCTGTCCCCATCCCCTCTGGGAGTCTCGGGGATGTGGCCCCCATTATTGAACTCGCCAACTGACCTGGAGTTGCAGTTGCATGAAGCTGAGGCCCTGGGGCTTGTCTCTGCGCCTCCAGTTGATCCTCTAGCGCTTTAATCCGTCTTTCTGCTTCTTTTAAGGCAGAGGAAGATTGAGTGCTCTTAGATTTACTTTTAGAGGTGTGGGACTTCTCTTTAGCCTTGGCTGGGGCTTCTGTAGACCCTTGTTGAGGTACTTCATCCATTATCTCTGAGAAATAGTCTCCCACTATAAGTAACGGTAAAGGCTCCTGCGTGTTTTTAGAGGAGCTGACTCACGCCAAAATGGCCACCGCAACTTGAATACCGCCCTTTCCTGGGTTCTAACAGGAAGTTTGGGCTGGCCTTGCACTCATTGGTGTCTGAGGCTGTCAATCACTCATCCAAGATGGCGGACGGCAGTCTGACCCTCCATGAAGACACCCAAGATGGCGGCTTACTAGGAAACCCTCTTGCCGCTCCTGGTTGAGGCTTTCCCTCCGCTGGATTCAGCCTCCCAAGCACTCCGGCGCGATCCGCGACCTCGTGGGCCGTCTGCTGGCGGGCCGGCTCGCAAACTCCGCTCTCCGGCTCCGTGAGCTCGGATCTTGGTGGGAATTTCAAAGCCGCGGCTTTTCCTCTCTTCTGTCCAAGCGGTAAGCCACGTTGGTCGCCTTTGCGGGGTATGGCCGCGCAGGCCGGGGACCCCCTCCGTCGGCGACTCCCGGTCCTAGGAGCAGTACCCGCGCAGGGAAGAGGCTCCGACCTGGGGTATAAGGTGCAGGCAATACTCCACAGAGCAGGGTGCCTGATCTTAAGGAACGTCTGTAGATTCGATGTACCTGAAATGAAAAGAGAGAAAAAGAGAAAAAAACATCATTAAGCAAGTTTAATAATAGATTTAAATAAATACAATCAAAAACACTCCTAGGAGGAAAAACTCATGTGTCCCTTCACTATGACTGAGTTTTTTAGACTGACCCAGAAAGGGCAGCAAAGGGGTTGGACCAGTTATTTATGCTAATTTTTAACTCAGTCCCTTCCAGCAAGGCTGAAATATAACCCATTGTTGGACTCTCCGAAGCAGTGCAAGTGGAGAATACATAGTTATTGAGTGATGTGACTTCCCTGTTGACTTTGCTTGTCAGAAGCTCACAAATATGATCTCACTGCCCCAAAACATTGCATGAGTCAGTTAACAAGTATCTGAATTTTGATCACATAACCATGAGGATGCAATTTCAAATGATCACTAAATGAACTGTTATAAATTGAAGATTACTTGTAATCTGTAGGTCTACAGCCACAGTGAAAATTGTTAAAAATCTCAACTTAGAACTGCAATCACTAATCTCCTCATATAAAGCAAAACTTCATTTAAACTACTTTTCATCTGGTTCTCAAACATCCATATTAAGGGAGTTCCCCGAAGGTAGACAATTTTTTATTTTTAAATATGTTTTAAAATTAACTCACATGATGTTTGTTCTCCGATGAGTCTTTGACTATCTGCTGAAATAAGTTAGACTTTGAAGCTCCATTAGTATTCAGAAGCAGTGGGCTATATCAGAAAAAAATATGTTAATGCAGTTGTAAAGGCTACATTAAAAAAAAATCCCCTCCCCCTGGAACGCTCAAAAATAAGCTTACCGTTTGCGTTTCAGACTCACAAGCTGATTATTCTGAACGAGAGTAACAATGAACTGCACAATCTGCAGAAAAAAACCAGAATGTTTTGTTGCATTTTAATTTCAAACAAAATTATATACCTCTGTTGAAATAAGTCTGAACTTATCAGAATGTGCTAATTTACATTGGAAATTAAGTTTCTTGCGCATAAGAGAACAAATTGTTATCTAAGTTGCACAAAAACAAAAGAAGTTAATAATTTATTTGGATCTCTTCAGCAAATTCTCAAGCGTAAAAGTCTATATTTCAAGATTTATGCCAACTTTCAGCCTGAGATAACATAGAGTGCTCTACAGCATGAGCACTATCGCTTTGAGACCATATCATTCCTAGATGCCTCAGATGGCTTAAACATGTCAGAAGAGCTGGTTCAGGAAACTATCAACACTTCTGTGGATCCTTGATACCTCTAAAGAGATATTGGTGCACTCCCTTCTGAAGAAACGTTCCCTAAAGTAAGCAATATTAGGCAGCTATTGTCCTGCTTCTAATCTTGTCCTTTGAAGAAAGTTGTTGAGAAAATATTGCTCTAGATTTAACAGATTATATTTAACAGATCTTTTTGAGCAATCCTAGAAATAAACAAAATGGGATTGGTTGTTTTAGATGACATTTGACCAGCTGTCTTGATCCTCCATGATCTCTGAGGAACTTTCTAGACTGCCTGCTATGGTTGGGGGATTCAAGACACTGTTATACAGTGGCTCCACTCCTTCCAAAACAAGCAGTTCCAGTCAATGGCTATGGGGGAGAAAAGGCTGGTTCCATGGATGTTCCATTGTCACCTTCTACAGGGATTCTTCTTGCCCCTGTTGTTTGACATGTACATGGGGCTGCTGGGAAAGATCTCCAGATAGTCTGGGTGAAGTATATTTTGTCCCTTGGAGCCAGTAAGGAACTTTCTTTTCCATATTCTTTATAGTTTCTAAAAAAGTTATCTATATATTTTCTTAATAACATCAAATTCACAAATAAAGCACTTGCATTAATAACTTGATCTAGGGTTTTTGCAATGATGGACAGCCAATACAAAAGCATTTGAAATAATCCCTACGTTACAATGTAGCCTAAAGGATCAAGTATTATATAAAAGGATTTCTGCAGAAGTAATAAGACTTTCCCACATATATTCCATAGCTGCCTTGATTTATTCTAGAGATTCTGATTTTGGAGACTTCTTTACTCTCCAATAGCTGTCTAGAAAAATTTAATCTATCAATTCACTAAAGCCATTTTCTTTCACACAGATTATATATGAACACGAATCTAAGAAAAATTACCTTTCGAATAACTTGCTGCTGCTGTAAATGTTTTGCTCTCAATTCTGCTACCTCTTGCCACAGAGATTCATTTTCTCTGTTTTAAGACATTCATAGTTAGTGCAAATATTAAAATGTTTGCATGTGAACATTAGAAATATATTCTGAAAAACAATATTAATAATCAATATGATACAGATAATCTCTTATATTGGTATGAGACATATAATTTTTAAGGTTAAAGTAGAAATTTTCATGTTAAAATGTTCAATATTAAAAAGCCATTTCCCCAATTTTGATAAACAATGAAGTTACATCACATTGACTTACCTCTTAAGTGCAGAAAGCCTGGATTCAATGGTTTCTTGTTTACTTTGAACCTTCTGAGCACTGCTTATAATTTTAGACAGATCTTCTTGGCGAATTTTATTTTCTTCAGGCTTCGCGGAAGAAACCTGTAAAAAAAAATATTCCAGATATAATAATATACAAGTTGATAATAGCTTGAAATAGGTCTACTGTGATAACAAAGTGAAATTTGTTTTGGAAATGAATTCCAAATACAATGACGCCTATGAGATATATATAATATAGGTGAATTTCAGCAAAAGGTGTTCAAAGATCTATAACACTTTTCACTAACCTTTCTTTTAATATGTTCCAGTAAGTCTTCCCGTCCTTGTTTGAAATAGGGATGTTGGAACTCAACAGGACCATCTCTTTCCAATTTAACAATACCAGAATCCACATGGACCACTTTACGGAAACCATCTAAAAAATTATATCCACAAAGCAAAAATCAACAGGAATATTCAAAGGCCTCATTCAATACTTACACAATGATCAAAACTGCAATTCTTGTGTAAACAGTTTTACTAATGCAAAACTATCTTTTATTATCACTAATCTCCATTCTTTTAATTTCTACAGAAGACACACACACAGAGAGACATATAAAACAAAAAATCAACACAGAAAGCATTACGTGATCACTTATTCCTGTTCTAGCTTCACAGATATTGCTGTATTTATGGGAAGTACAGGGCAACTGTATATCCGAGAGTTGCATAAAAATGTATAAAAATGTATAAAAATATTAGAAAAGTACAGTTCACAACTTCTGGATCTGAACCAGACAGTTTAAATCTGGAAGCAAAACTAAGAGAAACACCATATCTTAAATAGTGCTAGGCTACAGGAATATGTTTTAAATATATTTAACAAATACATTACAGTGAACCCTCGAGTTTCGCGTCCTCGAGCATCGCGAAAGGGCTATTTCGCGAGTTTTCAACCCGGAAGTAAACTCCACCATCTGCGCATGCGTGCCTTTTTTTCTATGGCCACGCATGCGTAGATGGTGGAGTTCCCCAGCTGGGAAGCTGGGCGGCTTCCCTGGGTCTTCCCCCTCTTGCCCCGGTAAGACCCCAGCGGCAGCGCGAGCAACGGCGTGGGCGGGCGGGCGGCACGCGCGGGGACACCCCAGCTCCGCTCCCCAGCTGGGAAGCGGCCCCAGCAACAGCGTGGGCGGGCGGGCGGTGCGCGCACGCTTGGGGAAACCCCAGCTCCGCTCCCCAGCTGGGAAGCGGCCCCAGCAACGCGCGCGCGCTTGGGGAAACCCCAGCTCCGCTCCCCAGCTGGGAAGCGGCCCCAGCAACAGCATGGGCGGGCGGGCGGTGCGCGCGCACTTGGGGACACCCCAGCTCCGCTCCCCAGCTGGGAAGCGGCCCCAGCAACGCGCGCGCACTTGGGGAAACCCCAGCTCCGCTCCCCAGCTGGGAAGCGGCCCCAGCAACAGCGTGGGTGGGCGGGCGGTGCGCGCGCGCTTGGGGACACCCCAGCTCTGCTCCCCAGCTGGGAAGCGGCCCCAGCAACAGCGTGGGCGGGCGGGCGGCACGCGCGCGGGGAAACCCCAGGCGCGAGCAACGGGGTGGGCGGGCGAAGGGCGGGCGGCGGTGGAAGTAAAAACACCATCTGCGCATGCGCAGATGGTGTTTTTACTTCCGCACCGCTACTTCGCGAAAAATCGATCATCGCTTGGGGTCCTGGAACGGAACCCTCGCGATGATCGAGGGACCACTGTATACAGTATTATCCTAATACAGTAGTACCGCTAGATACGAGTTTAATTCATTCCAGAAGGGAGCTTGTATGTCGAACAACTCGTATCTGGAACAAATGGCTTTAGACTTTGTTTTTCCCCTCCAAGATAACCAAAAGCAAGGATTCTTGCGCCACCTAGTGGACGCTTGGCTCGTATCCCGAATTTGAGCTCGGGTCTGGGACAGAAATTTCTCTCCCCTCGTGGCTCGTATCTTGGAATACTCGCATGTGGAGCAGCTCGTATCTACAGGTACTACTGTATAGTATAACACTGTATTTTTCTAAGAAAACTGCACTGGCATGTTTCTTTCATGGACCATAGAGTACAAAAGATTGCAAGAATAGAGGGAAATCAGCAGAAACTGCCTCCTTTCCAAGTCAACCAATGGGAACGCTCCACTGTATCAAACATTTTCCATTGTTGAACTGGAGCCATAATGTATAAACAAGAATTCCTTCCCAAAATTGGGAGAATTGGCCCTATTTACAACTGAGCAAAACCTAACCTTCCCAGGTGATACTTACTATCAATATCAGAATTTTATTCTCAATAGACTTGTGAAAGAATAGTTCTGCTAACTGCTGCTTAAGGACATGTTATAAAAAGTCACGTTTTTTTCATAATCCTAAAGCTATTCTATAATGACACAAAGCATGAACAAAGTTCATAACTTTTAGTGTTTTAGAGGACCCAGAACACTGGACATTGAAAATTTCAGCAAATATAATACCTAAAATATAGCAACTATATTCCTTAGAAAATTGTTTATGTTTATAATCAAAATTGAATCAGAATGATTGACAGAATGTACTAGTATAAAACAAACAAAAATGAACCTATTTCAAGATTAATAGTATGACATGTTCTATATTTAAATGTAGACCTAAATATATAATAGTACACATTACTGAAAAAAAATTCTCACACATATTTAGCTGTCTCACAAAGCTTGCCATGTTGTTGTGCTTGAAGTACTTTGGAAGAATCTCTTTGGCAAACCGTTGTTCATCCAATACTAGGAAACTCTGGCCATTCTGAAATTAAAAAGTCAAACACAATTATGATCAGAATCTACCTAAAAGGAAAAACTAACTTCTCACTAAAGCATTCTTTAATGCAAATATAACCTCTAATTTAAAAATATATAGTTAGCATCAAAATTATAAGAACTTTAAACTGAAAATGGTAATGATTATGAACAAGATTAATATAGAATCTTGAAGAGGCAAATCATGAATACATTAATGACAGTAATTCAGATCAAATTACAGGACAGTTCAATATTATGCTTGACCATATAAAACTGCCAAATAAGTGACTGTTGTGGTTATAGGTTATTTGATTGATTCTAAAATGCATCGTTTTTATACTTTTAAGAGCTGTGGTGGCGCAGTGGTTAGAATGCAGTATTGCAGGCCAAATAAATGTTCATTGTCAGGAGTTCAATCCTTATCGGCTCAAGGTTGATTCAACCTTCTATCCTTCCAAGGTTGGTGAAATTAGAAGTCATATTTTTTGGGAAAATATGCTGACTCTGTAAACTGCTTAAAGAGGGCTATAAAAGGACAGTGAAACAGTATATAGGTCCAAGTGCTATTGCTATTGTTTTACTGCTATGACATATTCTTGGTAAAAAAATGCAAAGAATGGTTTTGCCAAAGTAATGGCAAAGGGATAAGCTAGAAAAGATATTTTTCCTTTTTATTTACGTATTCCTTTGGGGAAATATCAATTGCCTAGTGAGATAAGTAGCAAAAACTATTAAGAAATTTGAACCCTGAGAAGAGATGCTCCCCCACATTCTGCGATGGGCTTCCACTCATTTGAGATTCCCTGCCCTTTTTTTCCTTCCCACAGTGCATCTCCATTCTCTGCTTATATTTCAGCTTCTTCTCATCTTTGGGGATGGCTAAAAGAGCTGCCTGCCAAAATAATTTGACTTATCTCTTCATATAGATGGGAACTCCTTCAGGAGGGTGCAAGAATGCAGCTTAAATCTTCAGAGGAAGAAATTGTCCAATAAGATGCAGGAATACAGCCCAAATATTCAAGATTTGACCTTTGTTTCTGCACCTGCCAAAGGACATCACTACCAATGGGAAGAAGAGAACACTTTCAGCAGGGTGCAGAAATGAAACAAAACCTTTAGGATTCGAGCTGTTTTTGCATCTTTTCAAAGGAGTCCAGTTCCCCTCAGCAGGCAGCTCTTTCAGCCACACTCCAGAGACAGGAAGCAGTTCTTTCAGAAAGCAGCAGCTTGCAACTTTCCCTGCCAGCTTCCCCTCTGATTTTCTTGATAAGTTGGCAAAGATTGCAAACAGCTATCACTTTAATCATGGGCATCGGTTTTTTGGCAGTACGCTTATAAGTGCGAATAGATTGCCAAATACCAGACTGTGAACCTGTGACCGCAGGCACAGTGGTGCAATATTTTGTGATGGCTGAAGTGCTTTACAGGCTATAAAGAATAATTTCCAAAGCTGTTATAATTCTGTACTGATATTAAATGAATGGTCATAGGTTGAGGACTGTCTGTATATTAAATTCTTGTAAGAGGCTTATAACATATAGTAACTGCTATATTATGCATTTAATTCAAATAACAAACCAAACATTATGGCCTTCCCAAATTAAGTTAGTATTTGAACTTGAGATTTTTTTGGTTATGTCTCTAAATTATATATTTTGGGGAGATTAATCCTAAATACAGTTGTGGTTTGGCAAGACAATATATGGTTAGTAGAATCCAAGACCAAGCTACAAGGAATAAATTGGAATCACTTTATAATATGTAAATAGATATATTGCTCTTGAGTTAAAATGGTATACATAAGAAACACCCCCAATTTGGTGGTGGGGTGTGAATGTTTGTCTGGTGGTGGGCAACAATCACTGAGCACTCGTTGTATGTTTTGTGTGTATTTTATATTTTTTATATTTTAAAATCAATAAAAAAATTAATTAAAAAGAAACGGTTGTGGTCCTTAATAGCCCCAGTAACAAAATCAAACACATGACAATGGTTGCAAAAGGAATCAACATTAATAGTAACAGATAGCCTGCCTATCATTCTGCCTTTATAAAAAAATAACAATATTACTCTATCCCCTTCAGACATGTGACAAGATGATTATTTTACTTTTAAACCAGAGATGCCTTTCCAGTGTATGATAGCTGCTTACTAATAGCATCAACATAAAATCACGCTGATATAGATTTAATATGCCAGTGTATCATGGGATCTACCAGCAAAGGGGATTTAGAAACAATTATATTCTAGAAGACTAGAATTTATAGACCTATTTTTATATCATTAAGATGATCTAATAGCCTATTTTACCTGCTAGTGATTGATCCAAAATTAAACATTAGAATAAAGAACAACAATTAAATACCCAACTTATCATATGCTAAAAATAAAAAGGCAGATGCAAGTGGACATGGCATAAATACAATGTAAACTATGAATGTTTCCTAGGATCTGCTCAATGTTTCCTTTAGTCATCCAAAGAGTATGTATGAAAATTGATCGCCCTGGTTTCCAATTCCTCTATTGCAACCTGTACAGAATCAAAAATAATCTTAAAAGTAATAAAAAAAATACTATTCCCTATGCCAGCAGATATAGAAAGTAGTATAACTTCATAATTTTTTTCTAATATTATATTTTTCTGAAAAAAAACCCTTTGAAGTCATAACAAGGAAACAGATTTTTTACAATTACAGCATCTCTTCATCTCCAAATATAAGTATTTAGCACAAGAACAGATGTGGTTGTAAATTCTTTCACCCTTAGTTTCTAAGAATTCTTTTGCAAGCAATTTCCTCAGAATAAAAGAGTAACTTAACTGTTACAGTGTATTCTCTGTAATATTTTGAAACCAAATACTGATCTATGGAGCAGCTATGGAGGGCTATATTTGCCCTATTTCCATGTATTAAATCAGACTCAAGACCAAGGACATTCATTTGCTCAAAATACTCTAATATTTACAGGGAAGTCTACTGAAATAAGCCATCAATGACATTTGAAACTACTGATATTATACAAAGGACTTTTTCCACTTGGAGCTGATGAAGTCATCCAGTTAGTAATATGTAAGTGGTAGTATTATTACCTCAAATTGTAACAAACAGAAAAGCAATGACTACCTACCATCAATTAATAACTAAACTCTAGTTAGATTTGCTTGTGTATTTCTTTCCATTATACAGTGATACCTCATCATAAAAACTTTTCGAGATATAAACCCGGGGCTTAAGATTTTTTTGCCTCTTCTCCAAACTATTTTCACCTTACAAACCCAAGCTGCCACCACTTGGATGCCCTACCTCCGGACTTCTGTTGTCAGCGAAGCGCCCGTTTTTGCGCTGCTGGGATTCCCCTGAGGCTCCCCTCCATGGGAAACACCACCTCTGGACTTCTGTGTTTTTGCGATGCTGCAGGGGAATCCCAGCAGCGAAAAAACGGGCACTTCGCTGGCAACGGAAATCCGGAGGTGGGGTTTCCCAGCGAGGAGAGCCTCAGCGAAATTGCAGCATCACAAAAATACAGAAGTCCGGAGGTGGGGTTTCAAGGACTTCCATGTTTTTGCGATGCTGCAATTTTGCTGAGGCTCCCCTTGCTGGGAAACCCCACCTCTGAACTTCCATTGCCAGTGAAGCACCCGTTTTTGCACTGCTGGGATTCCCCTGCTGGGATTGCTCTGCAGCATCACAAAAGCATGGAAGCCAGGTGGTGGGGTTTCCCATGGAGGGGAGCCTCAGGGGAATCACAGCAGTGCAAAAACAGGCGCTTCCTATGGTAAAAGGGTGAGTTTTGGGCTTGCACGCATTAATCGCTTTTCCATTGATTCCTATGGGAAACATTGTTTTGTCTTACAAACTTTTCACCCTACAAACCTTGTCCCGGAACCAATTAAGTTCGTAAGACGTGGTATCACTGTAATTTATGGGACTGAAATTACTATATTTGACCATATTTTATTTAGAGTAAGAAAATGTATGAATTTACATTTACTCTTGCTAGAACAGGGGTAGGCAAAGTTAACTTCTTCTATGACTTCTGGACTTCAACTACCAGAATTCCTGAGCCAATCATGCTAGCTTAGGAATTCTGGTAGCTGAAGTCCACATGTCATAGAAAAGTCAATTTTGCCTATCCTTGTACTAGAATAAAGCAAAATAGTACCCTTCTGCTGATATTCCTGATAATTTCGGAATCTATTTAAATATGAACAGTCAACAGATCAGAGCTAAGGTAGTTAACAATAAAAAGAACAGATAAGATCATGAAAATAATACACAAATATAACACAACACAACAATGACATAAGTACTATTCTAAACAACACTCCTTTAGTAAATTGCTTCCTACTTCTATAAAAAATTAGCTACCAAGAATAAATTTTAAAATTTTATCTTCCAGCAAGTATTTAATTAGTGGATCTTTCTGAATATGCAGTCAATACAGTTACCACCAATCAATGGTGGGCTCCAGTTTAAAAAATGCAGAAGAATATGGAGCACAAATGCCACTTCCTGCTTAATTACAAGGACAAACCCTCAAACATATTTTTAATTCAAACATGGATAGAAAAGAAGTTATGACAATGTACAGAATTAAGGTCGGAAATATCCTTGTTGGGTATTTTACCATAGAAATATAATAAAGAAAAAATATATTTGATTATTCATATAATTACAGCAGTTAAAATCGTGTTTGCACAGAATTGGAAAACATTGATAGCTCCTTCAGAGGTAGAGGTGCTTAGGAAAATATTGAATTGTGCATTGAATATTGAATAATTAACAATGATAATTAAAGATGAAGAGTCAGAGTATTATAAGATTTGGGGAAAATTTTATGATTGGATGGAAAATGAATATGGTTAGAAGTTAGTTAATATCAACTGAATGGGAAGGAAGGTGATAAGTTAAGAGACCTAGGCAACATTGCATTTGATTGTTGGAGCTTGCACTATATTTGCATAAATATATACCTAAAATGATTAGACTTATAGAAGTATTAACATAGAACAGAACTAACATTATTATTAATTTAGATGTTGGAAGCATAGGGAGATGAGTTGCTTGGATGTTACTCCTAAAATATATGTGAATGGATGCACTCTGGAGAAAAATTAGAAGGAGGAAGAGTGAAAGAGAGGGGAAGGAAGGAGATAGGGAGGTTAGAAGGAGAAGAAAGGGATAAGGAGAAGTTGAGAAAGGGGAGAAGGAGGAGAGGAAGGGATATGGAAGTAGGGGTGAGAGGAAAGAGAAAGAGAAAAGGGAGAGAAAGGGAGGGAGGTAGAGAGGGAGAAGGGAGTGTTGTTATATGGTATGGGGAAAACAGAGGAGCAACTGTATACATACTTCTTTATGTCTGTATATTATGTTAATTTTATAGACAATAATGTAAAAGCAATGTATGTTAACACTTGGTAAGATGTTATGGTTTATTTATTTATTTATTCAATTTTTTTTAATGCCACCCTTCTCCTTAGACTCAAGGCGACTTACAACAAGTTAGCAATAGTACTTTTTAACAGAGCCAGCATATTGCCCCCACAATCCAGGTCCTCATTTTACCCACCTCGGAAGGATGGAAGGCTGAGTCAACCTTGAGCCGGTGATGAGATTTGAACTGCTGACCTGCAGATCTAGCAGTCAGCTTTAGTGGCCTGCAGTACTGCACTCTACCCACTGTGCCACACTGGCTCATATTTGTTCATGCATATGTGGAAAAGTTAAAAATAAACTTTTTAAAAAAACAAACAAACAAACCACCCCATATTTTTCTTGCAAAAACCTTGAAGCAAATACATTCAGAAAACTCTCAAATAAAATGCGAAACTTGACTTGCTGAATAAGAAAAAATAACATATTTCTATGCTGTCCCGAGTCTTCGGAGAGAGGCGGCATAGAAATTATTATTAATAATAATAAATAATAATCTGAGACATCCTGAAGAGATTTATGGAAAATGAAGAATTGCATCCAATTTGTTGACAGCCTAATAATAAAAGTGAGTTCTTCCAATTACCAGAGACACATTCCAAAGTTTGTGGCCAACCACAGGGAAATAGACCAATTACTGCATTCTGGGACTAGCCTAAAGAACCAGCAAGCCCAGCTGGTTGTGTGGCTTTCATTTTTGAGTTCATTATTTACCTCAGGTGTCAGGCAGCCATTTCAAATAAGTAGCTCAGTCAGAGATTGGGGCACAGAGAGTCAGTATGAACATTAAATTGCGGAGAGCATTTGAACATCCTCTTTTGTGTCCAAAATTAAACACTTATCAGGAAGCACCATATCCATAAAGTTGAGATTTTTCCGTGCACATTGCCTCAGGCGCAGGAACAGCTTGATTTCGAACAGAGATGTCAAGAGGGATGCTCGGCTAGTTAAACAACTATCACCTTCCTTACCCAGGCATAACCGGGCATATTTCAGGGTTCCCTCACTAACGGCACCAAGGGATCTCTCCAGTTCTGCACACACCCCAGAGACGTGACTACCCCGCCCCGGTCCAGGCCCTTCTGCAATGAGGCTTTCCCCACTCGGTGGATCCCTTGGCGGCCTTGGAATCCGCCACGTGATAGTTGAGGCCTCCCGAAGGCCTCGTTCCCGGTAAGGACGAGGGGTGGGCGGGCGGACTCGACGCGGGGCCGGGAAAACAACCGATACCGGGAGGCAGGATGTGACAGGACCCGAGGCCCATCGGTGATCTCGAGAGAAACCGTCCATTGAGGGAAAAGAAAACGTGACTCACGCCGGATCACACCCCCTTCCTCGCACACCGCCTTCTGCCGGGCCTGTTGTCCCGCCCGGGGGGGGGGGGGCGGCGTACAGAAGAGAGGGAGCCAGACCGCGAAAGCAAGGCTGCAAGGAGGGGGAGGAAAAGCCCGTGTCCCGTCCCCCCCCCATCCCGCCACAAGGCCTCTCTCAAGAACGCCTACCTGGCTCCAAGTGATGAGCTGGTTACTGGGCGCGTCGCCCACCAGAGCCCAAAGTTTACTTAGAAAAGCCGGGACTGTTGTGGCAGCGGCGGCAGCAGCAGCGGCGGCGCCCGTACTGGCCGCCGCCATAACCGGCTGCTGTTGCTGCTTCATGGTGGCTCGGCGGAAGGGGGGGGGCACAAGAAAGGAGGCAATCCGGACCGCTGTCCTTCTTCCTCACGGAGATAGCGGCGGCGGCGGCGGCAGCGCCGATCGTTCCTTGAACTGGCGCGCCTGCGCAGGCTCGCGAGACACACACGCGCGCGCGCGAGCGCGAGGCCGGGAGCCGCTTCGTTAACCCTGCTTTTTTTTTTTTTACCTAACGGGACCACGTGCGCGGCCCTCGCGAACCACAACAGCCAGGAGCCTCGGCTGCCATTGGACGAGGGGCTCGCGGGCTCGCCATTGGCTTGGCGCGACGGGACGCGGAAATTTCCACCGACTGGAATGCAAAAGAGTCACCCGAGGCAGCCAGTGAGAGAAGCGTTCGCCTAATAAGAATGAAAGCGCCCCGCGCGTCAAGGGAAGGGAGGAGGGAATTTGCGTATTGCTGGTGCTTGCTGAGCGAAAGTTACCATGGCAACAGAGGCACAGCAGCCTTGGAGAAAACACAGCGGCGCTTAATTGAAGATTAACTTTCACTCGGCTGTTCCTCTGTTTACATGTCCAGTCCTATACTCCTTTAATCCGCAGGAACTAAATTGGACCGACTCAGCCTTTGTCTGTAAAACTCAATTAGGAGTGAAGTATCTGCAGTGAAATATTTATGTTTATTCCTAGGGAACTCATGTACTTTATAAGAGCCGTTTCCTTATCTGGTATAGCAGTTATGTTCGTGTTGCAGAGCCTTTTACTGAAGTAGGTTCCTGAATAAATATTAATTCGTTGTTATGAAGACCATCAGAAAAAAAGCTGAGGAGGACAAAAATAAGATACCAGATCTGAAGTTACGATGGAACCTTACTTGGATCTGGCAGACACACAACTGATGGTTTCCACACAAATTTTGGAAATGAACCTAAAATTTGCTAATATTAGTTAAGTGGCTACAATTTGAGCCTGATGTAGGACTTGTAATAATACTCATCCAATTTATTGAACTTAGATATTTGTTTGCTTATTTATTTATTGTTTGATTGATTGATTGGATTTGTATGCCGCCCCTCTCCGTGGACTCGGGCCGGCTCACAACAACAATAAAACAGTATACAAAATACAATTGGATCCAATTAATATAAATAATTAGTTTAAAACATAATAAAAACTAAATATCAAAAATCATTCATGCAATACAAACCAAACATAGTAAAACATTCAGTGGCCAGAGGCAGGGATCTAATGACCCCAAGCCTGGTGGCATAAATAAGTTTTCAAATTCTTACAAAAGGCAAGGAGGGTTGGGGCGGTACAAATGTCTGGGGGGAAGCTGATTCCAGACCCCCCCCCCCCAGAGAAGGCTCTTCCCCTAGGCCCCACCAAGCAACATTGTCTAGTTGACGAGACCTGGAGAAGGCCGACTCTGAGGGACCTTGCATTTAGGGTGATTAAGTTAACCATTAGAAGAAATTCACTGCCAGAAAGAATGATTAAACAACTAGGAACTAGTCAATAATCCTAATTAAAATATTTAAATTATGCCTTAATTTTTTTTCTTTGTCAGTCCTTCTATTTTTATGTGTACTGATTTTTATTGTTGCTCGGAGCATACATACCTGCTATTAACCTCATACCAAACTAATAAAAGTATGATTCACGATGCTGTACTTGTCTCATGACATTGCACACAAATATAACAGGGGTGGAGCTTTCTTCCAATTGTCACAATGAACATTTTGAAACTTCTATGATATCTATGGTTAGGAACCTAAAAATCTGGAGAGAGCCCTAAGAGTTAACCCTAACAAGACAATAAGCAAGCAATTCTTACAACCATTCACTGCTGCTAACATTCAGTTTACCATGAAATGGAATTTCACCAACTTGGAAGCCACTCTTGAAATATAGTTTTAATCTGTCATGATCTTAATTGACTATCATATGCTCTGTGTGAGAGGAAGAAACATTTATTGGCTTCTGTTATTTTTTCCTCATTTATTAACAATTATCAAGATAAAGGCAGGAAATTATAACCAAAACAAGTTTTGAAGTACGTTAAACAACAATTTATTATGACATAAGATCTCAGAGGTCACAGTATTCTTCAATTTATGTATGCGGGATTTTGTGAGATATATTAATATCCATAATGAGAAATATAAAATGCAGAAATACACTCTGAAGCTTAATATCAGCAGGATATTATGCTAGTTTGATTCTTAACCTTTATGTTTATTTTGTGGATGTTCTTAAACTTCAGGGAATGTTTAAATACTAGTTTGTGATTTGTAGATCTAGCAATATCACTGTACACTAGGAATTTGGGGGACATTTTCAAGCAATGTCATCTACAACATTCTTTTCTGGGGCTACCCTATCAGACGTGTACATGTTTTATTTCTATCATGAAATTATGGGTACTTTATTGGAATTACAAGTCCAATGACTTGCTTGATAGATGTACAGAAGTCAACATCTTCTTGCCAAAAAACTTCCTTTGTATCAGGTATTCAGTCAAGGTTTAATTTATTCTAAAGACTAACTTCTACAATAAGAAATGTATTACTAAGGAGAATGGTAGAATATTTTGTTACCAGCTGTTTAGTATGCTTTAATTTTTTACATTTTACATTTCCAAATAAGGTTTCTGAAAACTCTTAAAAATATTTTTCTCAGGTGGCTATGCAGGCAGTTCCAGGGACAAAATCAAACTTTTTAAATAAAGAATGATACAAGATGTTAATATATAACGTGAATAGAAAAACTAAGCATAGATCTTTACTCAAGTTGCATCTTGTTAGCTGAAAAGTCAACTCAATTAACAGTTTAGTTGAACACAGCAGAAAGGCAGAACAATACAATGAGGGGGTGGATTCAAATCATCCATTGAAACATTGTTCCTCGAAGCCCAGTCCTTTTTATTCTTCCAGTTCTTTCTTCTGGTTGCTCAAGTTTCATAATAACCTAAAATTCTGGGTGAAACCTAGAAAAATCTATCTAGAGAAAGGTAGAGTTCTGGAAATCACCAAATTGTGATGTAAAATTTGGAATGATGAATAAAGATACACAAGTCGTAGGCATAGACATGGGTGTATGTATGTATATGTAGAATTCTGGCTCAATTAGCTATATTAACAGATCAAGATCAACAAAGGCAGGCATTTTTTAAATTTTATTTTGCATTTGACAGACTATTGCAAATAGCAAGCTATTTTTATTGAGATTACTCTGATGAGTTAGTGATTCTATAAAATCAATTCCTTTTTTTTGCTTAAAGCAGGAACCTTTTACTTCTTTACTTAAAGTTGCAAAAGTGGTCCTTGTTTTTTACTATGTATATACTGTATGTGTGTCTGTGTCTCTCTGTGTGTGTATAGATTGTGTGTGTGTTTATCTCTCAGCCATGCTTCCTCTTGTCCAAATGACTATTCACTGTTTTAAAAACGGATAATTTATTTATGACTAGCTGCCTTCTTTTGTTAAGGACATTACTTATTAATAGCTTAGGCTACATGTCAAATATTTTTTTCCATGAGCTTCCATAGTTAGATAATAGTTGGAAATCTCTTCTAAAAATATGAATAGGAGATGGATATATCCCCTCCTAGTGGGGGATATGATAATAGTATTCCAGTATTTGTGGATGAGAAGAGCAAACGATTTTCCAAAACACTAGAAGGCAAGACAAGAACCAATGGATTGAAACTAATCAAGTAGCAACCTAGAACTAAGAACAAATTTCCTAATGTTGACAACAATCAACCAGTGTAATGGCTTGCCTTTAGAGGTTATGGGTGCAGGCTTTCCATGAAGAGACTGGATAGCCACTTTTCTGCAATGGTATAGGCCAGGGGTCTACAACTTTATCATTTTTTCATTCAGTTTGATAAAAAAAGGTTACTTTCTAAATTGTTTCATTGGAGAAACATTCAGAAGAGGAATGTGACATTCTAGTACTTATTTAACTACAGGAATGGCCAGGTAGCTTAATAAGATCATAGACCAGAATACAAATAAAAGTGAATGGATCAACAAGTATAATTAAATTTAAAACAGTTTAATTTATTTTAGCTTTATACTAATGATGCTATCACTAGGTATCTTGTCAGTAATAAGCAAAATTTTGCAACCAGATATGTCACATCTATTGGACAGAAAATAATAATTGTAAAAATAATTCTGGCAATCTGACCAATGTTTTGGAGGGGGAAGAGAAGGTCAGGGTGGGGGCAGAGTTAGCTGAGGCCAGTGATGGTGAACCTATGGCACAGGTGCCACAGGTGACACGTGGAGCCGGCACGTGAGCCTTTACCCTAGCTCAGTTCCAATATGCATGTGTGTGCCAGCTGATTTTTGGTTTGCACTGAGGCTCTGGGAGGGCATTTTTGGCTTCCAGAGAGCCTCTGGGGGGATGGGGAAGGGTGTTTTTTCACTTCCCCCGGCTCCAGGGAAGCCTTTGGAGCCTGGGGAGGACGAAACATGAGCCTACTGGGCCCATCAGAAGTTGGGAAAAGGCCGTTTCCAGCCTCCAGAGGGCCTCCAGGGGATGGGGAAAGCATTGAATTATGGATGTGGGTGCTCACACATGTGCAATAGCGAGCACGCACACTCTTTTGGCACCAGAGGAAAAAAAGGTTCATCATCACTGGTCTAGGCCCTAGATACGATGAAAACTTCATAATCTCACACCATATGCACAGACTCAACCACATTTTCAACTGGGAATTGTGAATATCTTAGAACAGAGGTGGGCAATTAATTTTCCCAAGGGGAAATTTTGTAGGGGGCTACGGATGCCCCTCTCTCCCCTGCTGTTAGAAGGAAAGGGTTCCATAGTTCAGACCTGAGCTACATATTGTATATTCTCTTGCAATTCTAACCTGATAAAATTCTTGGGCCAACTGGTTCTTTTCAAAGCTTTGAAAAAAAGGCAGAAAGGAGGACATGGGAGGATATCAATGATCACACCACAATCCCCATAACTTATTTGTATAGCTATAATGTCAATATTTCCATGACCAAAACAAAAATGATGAAACATATTCCATTTCCTCTGGAAGCTACTGCAAAACTATATTTTTTAAAATCCTAACTGTCAGGCAGTAAGCATAGTTCCCTCTAAGCTGAGCAGTGAGCAATCGCTCACTTAAAAATCATCATCAACTCAGAGTTTTCCAAACCTGCCCAGAAGCCGAGAGGGAAAGAGTGAGAGGGAAGCAGAGAGAGAGGAAGAGAGAGAAACAGATAGAAAAAAGAGAGGAAGGAAAAGAGAAAGAAAAAGAATGGGAGTAATGAAGAGAGAAAGAAAATCAAAATCTAGTTTGAAACTAGCTCAACTATTTAAGTGGCATTTTGATATTGATAGAGTTGCCCTATTCTGAGCTCACTGTTATAGACACACAGTACAGTATGTTATTTTGAAATTCTCTGAGGCAAAACAGGGTGGGTTTTTTATTTGTTTGTTTGTTTGTTTGTTTGTTTATTTATTTATTTATTTATTATTTCTGTGCCGCCCAGTCCCGAAGGGACTGCCGCTCAGACACTATACTTTTTCGCCCACCCCCCCAAAAAATTAGAGGGAACACTGGCAGTAAGGTCTATGATAGGAAAAGATGAGGTGTCGGAGAATCACCATTGCTGTTGCTCCACAAAGGTAAGTCTAAGGCTCCGGCCATTGCTACTGCTGCTTCGGCCTGCCTGTGCTGCCCTACCTTGCCACGAGTGACATCAGGTTGGCTATGCCCACCCTCCCTAGCCACACCCATCCAGTCATTAGGAGGAAACAGTTGTTAAATTAGTTGAATTCCATCACTGAATAGAAATACTTTAATGATCACAGTGCACTGCAGTAGATGCACCCTGTTTCGAAGCGTTAGAATAAGACTATTATTTCAGAAGGCAAAATTGCTGGGCGTGACTTTCCTCTGACATAGCCACGTATATAAAAAGGATATTCACACTGGCTCAGCTCTGACAGTGTGATTGAAAGAGCACCAGCATTCCCTTATGAATGCCCTCCAGATATATTAGGATAATAATGCTCAGAAATTTGGGAAGCTGTAATTACTATACAAATTGAGGATGCTAGAACACAGAAAGACAGAATTTTGGAGAGGGCACAAGAAAGGAAACAATCCCAGGCATAATTATCCAATTCTTTTTGTCCAAAGGTTTATTTTATTTCATCTGTACCATAAAGCTACTTGAAGGTACTGTATTTTATACAGCAGAATCTGTATCTGTGGATGGAGGAAGGTGTAGTTTTACCTGTTCTGTTCTCTTAGTTGGAATTGTATCCCCTTTTTACCTGACTACTTTCTGTTCCCAAAATTATTGAGTCAATTAAAGTCTGAAATGTTTATGCTATGCTGATATAATATTAAGTTTTGCCTAGATGTAACTGGCCAAGTGAGAGTTAATGGAAAAATGTACACTCTTACTGTATTCTTAATTGTAACCTCTAGATGGTGTCAGTGCCATTCCAATAAATATATCATTTAAAAAATCTTGACAGAAATACTATATATCATTTTTCTGGCATAAATTGTGTCCCCCACACTGCTTTTTTTTTTTTTAAAAAAAATCAAGTACAGTATCTCCAGAGGTTTATTCTTTTACCATTTCCCCAATATTGAGGTAGGAAGCTTTTTATAATAATGGGTTTTTAACTGTTTTTAGTATTGGATTATTATTATATGCTGTTTTATTATTGCTGTTAGCTGCCCCGAGTCTCTGGAGAGGGGCGGCATACAAATCCAATAAATAAAATAAAATAAAGTAAACTAAATAAATAATAATTTTACCGCTGGCTTCCAAATAGTCCAAACAAATGTATGTGTTTATCTGAAATGAAATTATGTCTTCTCAGCCACTGTTTTCCATCACTGTTTAGAGATAGCCATTCATTTGAGGAAATATTTTCAAACTATAGTTGATCTATGAAAGGGCATATATTAGAAAAACATGTAAAATACATTTGTATAAGAAGGAAATAATTCAATTAGTTTTATCCAATTTGGGTCTTTCTGAAACTAAATCCTGATTTGTGGATATAAATACTGCACATTAGTCATTTTTACTGAGTAGTGTACTCTCACACACATAATTTATATAGACATCTATTTTACTTCTGTGCACAGGTAAAGGTAAATATTTTGGAACCTAGATTTGAAGGTGTTAAAAAATATGATGTTGGCAATGAGGAACAACTTCTATAAATACTGCAAAGGAGCTTATGGTCACTAGGACTCAAGTTCCAAGCAAGGTAGATTCCATTTTTCTAACATAGTAACATGATTTGCAAGAATGCAAAGACTTTTTGTATACAAATTAAAAGTTGTATCTACCGGTAAATGGTTTTAATATAAATACATGTATACTTACCAGAAATATTCCTATCCTATGAATCCTAAGGTTGTGATGAAATCCTTTCTAATTTTCTCAAAATATTGTCCTCTATAATCAATGCTATAAGGGATTAAAAAAACCCCAGATATTTCTTCCTACTCCTTTTTACTTTTAACTGCTCAAACAATTATGATGTGTCCTTCCTAAGTTTCTTTCTCTGATCATTAAGTGTGGGCTCCTGTCTCTCTTATTTGGTTGTTTCCTAGGCAGCATCTCTCCTCTTTTTTCATCCACACATTCCATTACAACCCCTGGGTCTATTAATTTACTGAGGTCAAATTGAGACATATTTTTTGCCCATTGTCAAAACTAGCTGGAAACAACAATCTTGCTCTTTTGATCCTCCAGTCACTCTCAAAGCAATTTCCACATATGTTTTTCTCCTCCGAAAATGCATTTTTTCTCTTTATGTCATTCAAGTGTTTCTGTCCATTTGACTGGAGCATTTCAGTTTGCTGCAGGCTAATTTCTTGAAGTTTATTGACTATGTTGTAGAGGAGAAAATACCCCTTCAACTGACCCAGTGCTTATCATGCAATTTAATTGCTTCTATACCTTCCTTTAGCAGCATTAAGAAACCAGTATGGCAGTGAAGATCTACACTTATCTAATTTGAAACATTTATTTTGGTTTCTCTTTTTAATTAGAATTTTTTCTGGGACTAAGGGGCTTAGAAGCATTGCCTTTGTCATGGTCAGACCATTTTCTACTGCAGCTCAACTTCCTGGCTCCAATCCCCCCCCGCAGGGAGGCGGAACCGATTAGGAGGTTCCGCCCCAGGCGCCTGATGGACCCTGAGGGCTTTCAGAAGGCGCTTGGGGTTTTACCAGATTCGCTCGTCCACAGCTCGGCAGAGTCTCTTGCTGAGGCCTGGAACAAGGCTGCAGCGGAGGCTCTTGACCGAATTGCGCCACTGTGACCTCTCTGTGGCACTAGACCCCGTAGAGCTCCATGGTTCAACGAGGAGCTCCAGGAGTTGAAATGCCAGAAGAGACGTCTAGAGAAGCGATGGAGGAAGAGTAAGTCCGAATCCGACCGAACACTTGTAAGAGCTTTTATTAAGACTTACAAAGTGGCGCTCAAGGCGGCAAGATGCGCGTACCATGCCGCCTTGATTGCATCAGCGGAATCCCGCCCGGCCGCTCTGTTTAGGGTGACCCGCTCCCTTCTAAATCAGGGGGGAGTTGGGGAACCCTTGCAGGGCAGTGCTGAGGAATTTAACTCGTTTTTCGCTGATAAAGTCGCTCGGATCCGAGCGGAACTCGACTCCAATTGCATAGCAGTATCGGCTGACAATGAGTCAGTCGAGGTGACTGGGGCTAAACGTCTTTGTCCATCTGTCTGGGAGGAGTTTGACTTGGTGACACCTGATGAAGTGGACAAGGCCATTGGAGCTGTGAGTTCTGCCACCTGCTTACTGGATCTGTGTCCCTCTTGGTTGGTTTTGGCCAGTCGAGAGGTGACACGGAGCTGGGTCCAGGAGATTGTCACCGCCTCCTTGGGGAGGGGGTCCTTCCCGGCTCCTTATAAGGAGGCACTTGTGCGCCCCCTCCTCAAGAAGCCTTCCCTGGACCCAGCCGTGCTTAATAACTACCGTCCAGTCTCCAACCTTCCCTTTATGGGGAAGGTTGTTGAGAAGGTGGTGGCGCTCCAACTCCAGCGGTCCTTGGAAGAAGCCGATTATCTAGGTCCCCAGCAGTCGGGTTTCAGGCCCGGCTACAGCACAGAAACTGCTTTGGTCGCGTTGATGGATGATCTCTGGCGGGCCCGGGACAGGGACTTGTCCTCTGTCCTGGTGCTTCTTGACCTCTCAGCGGCTTTCGATACCATCGACCATGGTATCCTTCTGCGCCAACTGGAGGCGTTGGGAGTGGGAGGCACTGTTCTCCAGTGGTTCTCCTCCTACCTCTCCGGTCGGTCGCAGTCGGTGTTAGTGGGGGGTCAGAGGTCGACCTCTAGGTTTCTCCCTTGTGGGGTACCTCAGGGGTCGGTCCTCTCCCCCCTGCTATTTAATATCTACATGAAACCGCTGGGTGAGATCATCCAAGGGCATGGGGTGAGG